>NC_034196.2:26778919-26998919 GCF_002021735.2 Oncorhynchus kisutch | reverse complement strand
CAGCAGCAGACTTGTATCTTACAGTTTAGCCTGCTCTATGTCAATCTGCTCCTGTCAGCAGGCACAACAGGACCAATCAGGACACAAGTCAACTGCTCTCAGCTCACTCACAACAATCAATCTCTCTCTCTCTTTCTTGTTCCCCATCTCTCTCTCTAATAGGATTAAATCAGTGTAAACACTGCTGATGACACAGGAGGTTGCCAGAATTAGCTGGCTTGTATCTTAATAGCCTCTTGGGGCTGTAACACACAACAGATATGAACTAAAACATAGCACATTGCACTGGCTGTAGCTGCAAGGGAAACAGCAATATCAATATGGATGATGACCGTGAGTGGAGAGAAAGGAAGAGCGGGGAGAGAGAAAGAGTGAGAGAAAGAGAGAGTGAAAGAGAGACAGAGGGCAGATAAAGAGTGGAAGAGAGAGAGAGAGAGAGAGAGAGAGAGAGAGAAGGGGGAGAGTAGAGAGAGAGACAGTTAAGTAGAAATAGGTCCTACATGGTAAAGGTCACATGGTGAAGGTCTACTTAGAGATTCTGCTGCTAACTCAACAACTAGATTTAAAATGGAAACTATGGACACTGGCCAAGGGTTGCGGTGGGAAAGACAAGCAACAGGAATGATTCTGTTTAATACTCAAAGCAACCATTCCCAGACAGAAACAGTAGCCTACAACATTGCTGTCTTGACAACAGTTGGCCACAAGCACTGTAAATTAGAAAAGGTACTGTAAGGAATGATAGGGGAATGTCATAAATCACACTGCAATGAAGAGGAGAGGGGTGTGCCTCAATCAGCACTTTCCCAAAGTTGACTTTCCGTTAGTCTGCTGTGCTTAGCACCTCACTTAATTTCTACTTATATTTATTCAAAATATATTTTAAACTGTATAAAGTTATACAGATAGCATCAGGAATTCTGTCACACACAGGAACCAGCGACAACGCTGAGATTTCCAAGGCAAGGAGTTAAGAGAGCGAACAGGACAGTGATAGCTGGGCTTTGACTCAGATGAAAGGCAGCAGCAGCTAGCTAGCTTAGGGTAGTGTCTGTCAGAGTGCAGCTAATTTGTGCTGTAGGTATTAATAGCCTTGGCGGCGCCTATAGCTTAGCACTAACTTAGCATGAACACTAGCTGTTAGCCTGGAATCCTACTGAGAACCACACACCTGCTCCTAGGCAAGCCAAAACAAACAGGCCACTGTAGACTACAGATGCCATAAATGCCAAAACAATCTTAGCATGCCAAAGCAACTTAAAGTAGGTCCACAGAAAGCAGACATCTTTTTACATGGTACTGTACATACAGTAGAGTGGACAATCAATGTTTACCACATAGCATAGTGTTGTCTGTCGCACTGGTACAGAACCCTGGGGGCCAACCCTGCTGAAAAAAAACAGAATTGACCAGCATAGGCTGGCCATGCTGGTCACCCGCCTTCACTGTGTTTTTGCTGGTTCCTTCACTGTGTTTTTGCTGGTTCTTTCACTACGTTTTTGCTGGAGGCAAGCCTTCACTATGTTTTGTACACTGGTGACCAGCATCCCAGTATGTGTTTTGGACACTAGTGACCAGCATACCAGCATCAAAGTGCTTTATTATTTAAGACAGTCCATTACATACAGTGAGCACCATAATTGGACAGTGACCATTTCTTTCATACATATCGGATGAACCATTTAGAAATGACAGCACCTTTTGTACATTGTCCCCCCCATTTTAAGGTACTACAAGTATTTGTTGAATTGGCTTCACAGATGTGTGTCGTTAGGCAGGTGTATTCATTTGTGTCGTTAGTGAATGCAGGAGAGCTGTTGATGAAGAGTATTGATTCTAGACTTTGCTATTGCCTTTGGAGGTTGTTATTGGGGTGTGACAACATGAGGAAGACAGCAGTGTCGATGTAAAAGAAGCTGGCCGTCATAAGGAAAATGAAATGAAATGAAAATCAATCAATCGGGAACCTTGCAAAAACCCTGGGCATGCTCAAGTCAACAGTTTGGTTCATCATTAACAAGAAAAAAACAACCGGTGAACTCAATTATGTCAAAAGACCCGGTAGACTGAGGAAGACCACTGTAGTGGATGAATGCTCTCTATGGTGAAGAACTGACAACAGTCCAACAGATCAAAAACACTCTCCTGGATGTAGGTGTAGATGTGCCAAAGTCTACCATACGTAGACTACACCAGCAGGACTACAGAGGGTACACTACAAGATGCAAACCACTGATAAGCCTGAAGAACAGAAAGGCCAGATTACAGTTTGCTAAAAAGCACCTAAAAGATCCCCAAGAGTTCTGTAAAAAAGTATTGTGGACAGATGAGACAAAAATGAAGATCTATCAGAGTGATGGAAAGAGGAAAGTATGGAGAAAATAAGACAGGCCCATGATCCAAAGCATACCGCCTCATCCGTGAAACATGGTGGAGGGGGTGTTATGGCTTGGGCCTGTATGGCTGCCAGTGGAACAGGCTCACTTGTCTTCATTGATGATGTGACTGCAGACAGAAGTAGAACAATGAATATTTTATCTGCTCAGATAAAACCAAATGCCTCCAAACTCATTGGACGGCACATCATCATGCAACAAGACAATGACACTAAACATACTTCTAGAGCAACGAAGGGGTTTTTGATGGCCAAAAAGTGGAACATCCTTGACTGGCCGAGTCAATCACTGGATCTGAATCCAATTGATCATGCATTTTACATGCTGAAGAGGAGACTGAAGGCAATAAGTCCCCGAAACAAGCAGGAACTGAAGATGGCTGCAGTACAGGCCTGACAGAGCATCACCAGGGAAGATACCCAGCGTCTGGTGATGTCGATGCATCGCAGACTTCAAGCAGTCATTGCATGCAAAGGATATGTGACCAAATATTAACAATGACTACTTTATTCTACATTATGTTAAACTGTCCAGTGTTTTTTGATGCCCGAAAATGGGGGGGGTCTATGTACAAAAGCTTCTATAATTTCTAAACGGTTCATCCGATATGTATGAAAATACCCTCTAATTACAGCTGACAGTCTGCACTTCACCCTCATTGTCATTGTATCCTTTCAAACTCAAAGTGCTAGTGTACAGAACCAAAATAACAAAAAAAATGGTCACTGTCCAATGAATTATGGTGCTCACTGTATATCAATCCGGCCCACGGGTGGTTTGAGTAAAAAAATTAAAAATATACAGTGGGACAAAAGGAGTATTTAGTCAGCCACCAATTGTGCAAGTTCTCCCACTTAAAAAGATGAGAGAGGCCTGTTTCATCATAGGTACACTTCAACCATGACAGATAAAATGATTTTTTTTAAATCCAGAAAATCACATTGTAGGATTTTTTATGAATTTATTTGCAAATTATGGTGGAAAATAAGCATTTGGTCACCTACAAACAAGCAAGATTTCTGGCTCTCACAGACCTGTAACTTCTTCTTTAAGAGGCTCCTCTGTCCTCCACTCGTTACCTGTATTAAGTTCTTTGATATAGGGGGCGCTCTTTTAATTTATGGATAAAAAAAACGTGCCCGTTTTAAGCGCAATATTTTGTCACGAAAAGATGCTCGACTATGCATATAATTGTCAGCTTTGGAAAGAAAACACTCTAAGGTTTCCAAAACTGCAAAGATATTATCTGTGAGTGCCACAGAACTCATGCTACAGGCGAAACCAAGATGAAACCTCAAACAGGAAATCAGCAGAAATTCTGAGGCTCTGTTTTCCATTGTCTCCTTATATGGCTGTGAATGTGCCATGAACGAGCTTAAGCTTTGTGCCGTTTGTCCAAGGTGTCTGCAGCATTGTGACGTATTTGTAGGCATATCATTGGAAGATTGGCCATAAGAGACTACATTTACCACGGGTCCGCCCGGTGTCCTTTGTGTAAATTGGTGCGTAATCTTCAGCCGCAGGCATTTTCTCCTGGGATTCAGAGGGGAAAGCACACTTCCACGAACGATATATCATCGAAGAGATATGTGAAAAATCAAATCAAATCAAATCAAATGTATTTATATAGCCCTTCGTACATCAGCTGATATCTCAAAGTGCTGTACAGAAACCCAGCCTAAAACCCCAAACAGCAAGCAATGCAGGTGTAGAAGCACCTTGAGGATTGGTTCTAAACAACGTTTGCCATGTTTCAGTCGATATTATGGAGTTAATTTGGAAAAAAGTTTGGCGTTTTGAAGACTGAATTTTGGTTTTTTTTTGGTAGCCAAACGTGACGCACCAAACGGAGTAATTTCTCCTAAACAAATCATCTTTCAGGAAAAACGGAGCATTTGCTATCTAACTGAGAGTCTCCTCATTGAAGAACTTCAGATGTTTTCAAAGGTAATGATTTTATTTGAATGATTTTCTGTTTTTTGTGAAAATGTTGTCTGCTGATGCTAACGCTAAATGCTACGCTAGCCGCGCTAGGTGTTACACAAATGCTTATTTTGCAATGGTTGAGAAGCATATTTTGAAAATCTGAGATGACAGTGTTGTTAACAAAAGGCTAAGCTTGAGAGCTAGCATATTAATTTCATTTCATTTGCGATTTTCATGAATAGTTAACGTTGTGTTATGCTAATGAGCTGCGGGGATAATTACACTCCTGGATACAGGTTTTTTTTGTAGCTAAACGTGACGCACCAAACGGAGCGATTTCTCCTAAACAAATAATCGTTCAGGAAAAACTGAGCATTTGCTATCTAACTGAGAGTCTCCTCATTGAAAACATCTGAAGTTCTTCAAAGGTAATGATTTTATTTGAATGATTTTATTTTTTTTGTGAAAATGTTGCCTGCTAATGCTAACGCTAAATGCTAAGCTAGGTGCGCTAGCTGTTACACAAATGCTTATTTTGCAATGGTTGAGAAGCATATTTTGAAAATCTGAGATGACAGTGTTGTTAACAAAAGGCTAAGCTTGAGAGCTAGCATATTAATTTCATTTCATTTGCGATTTTCATGAATAGTTAACGTTGCGTTATGGTAATGAGCTTGAGGCTGTATTCACGATCCCGGATCCGGGATGGCTCGACGCAACAGGTTAATGGCACCTGTTTGAACTTGTTATCAGTATAAAAGACACCTATTCACAACCTCAAACAGTCACACTCCAAACTCCACTATGGCCAAGACCAAAGAGCTGTCAAAGGACACCAGAAAGAAAATTGTAGACCTGCACCAGGCTGGGAAGACTGAATCTGCAATAGATAAGCAGCTTGGTTTGAAGAAATCAACTGTGGGAGCAATTATTAGGAAATGGAAGACATACACGACCACTGATAATCTCCCTCGATCTGGGGCTCCACATAAGATCTCACCCCGTGGGGTCAAAATGATCACAAGAACGGTGAGCAAAAATCCCAGAACCACACGGGGAGACCAAGTGAATGACCTGCAGAGAGCTGGGACCAAAGTAACAAAGCCTACCATCAGTAACACACTACGCCGCCAGGGACTCAAATCCTGCAGTGCCAGACGTGTCCCTCTGCTTAAGCCAGTACATGTCCAGGCCTGTCTGAAGTTTGCTAGAGAGCATTTGGATGATCCAGAAGAAGATTGGGAGAATGTCATATGGTCAGATGAAACCAAAATATAACTTTTTGGTAAAAACTCAACTCGTCGTGTTTGGAGGACAAAGAATGCTGAGTTGCATCCAAAGAACACCATACTTACTGTGAAGCATGGGGGTGGAAACATCATGCTTTGGGACTGTTTTTCTGCAAACGGACCAGGACGACTGATCCGTGTAAAGGAAAGAATGAATGGGGCCATGTATCGTGAGATTTTGAGTGAAAACCTCCTTCCATCAGATGAAACGTGGCTGGGTCTTTCAGCATGACAATGATCCCAAACACACCGCCCGGGCAACGAAGGAGTGGCTTCCTAAGAAGCATTTCAAGGTCCTGGAGTGGCCTAGCCAGTCTCCAGATCTCAACCCCATAGAAAATCTTTGGAGGGAGTTGAAAGTCCGTGTTGCCCAGCAACAGCCCCAAAACATCACTGCTCTAGAGGAGATCTGCATGGAGCAATGGGCCAAAATACCAGCAACAGTGTGTGAAAACCTTGTGAAGACTTACAGAAAACATTTGACCTCTGTCATTGCCAACAAAGGGTATATAACAAAGTATTGAGATAAACTTTTGTTATTGACCAAATACTTATTTTCCACCATAATTTGCAAATAAATTCATAAAAAAATCCTACAATGTGATTGTCTGGATTTTTTTTCTTCTCATTTTGTCTGTCATCGTTGAAGTGTACCTATGATGAAAATGACAGGCCTCTCTCATCTTTTGGGAGAACTTGCACAATTGGTGGCTGACTAAATACTTTTTTGCCCCACCTTATATACAGTGCCTTCAGAAAGTATTCACACCCAATGACTTTTTTCACATTTGTTTGTGTTAAAAAATAGATTCACATTTTATTTTGGGGCCTACACACAATACCCCATAATTTCATATTTTTTAGAAATGTATACAAATGAATAAAACTTGAAAAGCTGAAATGTCTTGGGTCAAGTACAGTACATTTGCTTAACAAGTCACATAGATTGTTTGCGTGTATTCATTGATTTGTAGGCTACATGTGCCTTTAAAAACAAAGTATGTAGTTCTGTCCTTGAGCTGTTCTTGTCTATTGATGTTCTGTATTATGTCATGTTTCATGTTTTGTGTTGGACCCCAGGATGAGTAGCTGCTGCTTTTGCAACAGCTAATGGGGATCCTAATAAAATACTAAATAACAAAAAATAATAAGTTGCACATACTCACTCTGTTTGCAATAATAGTGTTTTACATGATTTTTGAATGACTACCTCATATCTATACCCCACACATACAATTATTAATTATTATTAATTAATTATTATTAAGGTCCCTCATTCGAGCAGTGAATTTCAAACACAGATTCAACCACAAAGACCTGGGAGGTTTTCCAATGCCTTGCAAAGACAGGTACCCATTGGTAGATGTAAAGAAAAAAAAGCAGACATTGAATATCCCTTTGAGCATGGTGTAGTTATTAACTACACTTTGGATGGTGTAGCAATACACCCAGTCACTACAAAGATACAGGCGTCCTTCCCATCTCAGTTGCAGGAGAGAAAAGTAACTAATTTAAACCGGTTACATAGTTAAATGGTTGTGATAGGAGAAAAGTGAGGATGGATCAACAACATTGTAGTTTCTCCACACTACTAAGCTAATTGAGTAAAAATGAAAGAAACCTGTACAGTGTAACGGCTTTCTTCTATCTCCTCCTCGGACGAGGAGGTGTAGCAGGGATCGGACCAAAATGCAGCGTGGCTATTGCAATCCATGTTTATTCAATAATAAAGAAACACGAACTTACAAAAACAATAAACGTAATGTGAAAACCGAAACAGCCCTATCTGGTGCAAACACAAAGACAGGAACAATCACCCACGAAAACACTCACAGAACATGGCTGCCTAAATATGGCTCCCAATCAGAGACAACGATAATCACCTGACTCTGATTGAGAACCGCCTCAGGCAGCCATAGACTACGTAGACACCCCACAAAACCCCTAAGACAAAAACACACCACAATAACCCATGTCACACCCTGGCCTGACCAAATAATTAAAGAAAACACAAAATACTAAGACCGAGGCATGACAGAACCCCCCCCCCCTAAGGTGCGGACTCCCGGACACACCTCAAAACCATAGGGAGGGTCCGGGTGGGCGTCTGTCAGTGGTGGCGGCTCCGGCTCGGGACGTGGACCCCACTCCATAAATGTCATAGTTCCTCCCCCTCACGTCCTGGGATAATCCACCCTCGCCGCCGACCATGGCCTAATAGTCCTCACCCAGAACCCCACTGGACTGAGGGGCAGCTCGGGACTGAGGGGCAGCTCGGGACTGAGGGGCAGCTCGGGACTGAGGCAGCTTGGGACTGAGGGGTAGCTCGGGACTGAGGGGCAGCTCGGGACTGAGGGGCAGCTCAGCACTGAGGGAAAGCCCAGCACTGAGGGATAGCCCAGCACTGAGGGGAAGCCCAGCACTGAGGGGAAGCCCAGCACTGAGAGGAAGCTCAGCACTGAGAGGAAGCTCAGCACTGAGAGGAAGCTCAGCACTGAGAGGAAGCTCAGCACTGAGAGGAAGCTCAGGCAGGTAGTAGGCTTTGGCAGATCCTGGCTGGCTGGCGGATCTGGAAGAGTCTGGTTGACTGGCAGATCTGGAAGAGTCTGGTTGACTGGCAGATCTGGAAGAGTCTGGTTGACTGGCAGATCTGGAAGAGTCTGGTTGACTGGCAGATCTGGTAGAGTCTGGTTGACTGGCAGATCTGGAAGAGTCTGGCTGACTCCATGCAGACTGGCAGCTTTGGCTGCTCCATGCAGACTGGCAGCTCTATGCAGACTGACAGCTCTGGCTGCTCCATGCAAACTGGCAGCTCTGGCTGCTCCATGCAGGCTGGCAGCTTTGGCTGCTCCATGCAGACTGGCAGCTCTATGCAGACTCACAGCTCTGGCTGCTCCATGCAAACTGGCAGCTCTGGCTGTTCCATGCAGACTGGCAGCTTTGGCTGCTCCATGCAGACTGGCAGCTCGGGCTGCTCCATGTAGTCTGGCAGCTCAGGCTGCTCCGAACAGGCAGGAGGCTCCGGCAGCGCTGTAGAGGAGGAAGGCTCTGGAAGCGCTGAACAGGCGGGAGACTCCGACAGCGCAGGAGAGGAGGAAAACGCTGGCTGCGCTGAACAGGCGGGAGGCTCCGACAGCGCTAGAGGGAAGGAAGGCTCTGGCTGTGCTGAACAGGCGAGGCGCACTGAAGGCCTGGTGCGTGGTGCTGGAACTGGTGGTACTGGATCGAGGACACGCCCAGGAAGCCTGGTGCGGGGAGCTGCCACCGGCGGACTGGTGTTTGGAGGTGGCTCTGGATAGACCGGACCGTGCAGGCGCACTGGAGCTCTTGAGCACCGAGCCTGCCCAACCTTACCTGGCTCGATGCCCACTCTAGCCCGGCCAATACGAAGAGCTGGTATGAACCGCACCGGGCTATACACCCGCACTGGAAACACTGTGCGCTCCATAGCATAACACGGTGCCTGCCCGGTCTCTCTAGCCCCCCGGTAAGCACAGGGAGTTTGCGCAGGTCTCCTACCTGGCATAGCCATACTCCCTGTAAGCCCCCCCCCAATACATTTTTGGGGCCGACTCTCGGGTTTCTTTCTGCGCCTCCGTGTCTTTCTCTTCGACTCCATTCTCCTATAGCCCTCTTCGCACTGCTCCAGCGAATCCCAGGCGGGCTCCGGCACTCTCTCTGGGTCGACCGCCCACCTGTCTATTTCCTCCCAAGTCGTATACTCCATAACGTCCTCCCATGTCCATTCCTCCTTTCGCTGCTCCTGCTGTCGCTGTTGCCTGTTACCACGCCACTTGGTCCGGGTGTGGTGGGTGATTCTGTAACGGCTTTCTTCTATCTCCTCCTCGGACATGGAGGTGTAGCAAGGATCGGACCAAAATGCAGCGTGGCTATTGCAATCCATGTTTATTCAATAATAAAGAAACACGAACTATACAAAAACAATAAACGTAATGTGAAAACCGAAACAGCCCTATCTGGTGCAAACACAAAGACAGGAACAATCACCCACGAAAACACTCACAGAATATGGCTGCCTAAATATGGCTCCCAATCAGAGACAACGATAATCACCTGACTCTGATTGAGAACCGCCTCAGGCAGCCATAGACTACGTAGACACCCCACAAAACCCCTAAGACAAAAACACACCACAATAACCCATGTCACACCCTGGCCTGACCAAATAATTAAAGAAAACACAAAATACTAAGACCAAGGCGTGACATACAGAATAAAAATATTCCAAACCACGCATCCTGTTTGCAACAAGGCACTAAAGTAATATTGCAAATAAGTGGCAGGGCAATTAACTTTTTGTCTTGAATACAAAGTGTTTTGTTTGGGGCAAATCCAATACAACACTTTACTGAGTACCACTCTCCATATTTTCAAGCATAGTGGTGGCTGCATCAGGGTATGGGTATGCTTGTAAGTGTTAAGGACTGGGGAGTTTTTCAGGATAAAAAATAAATGGAATGGAGCTAAGCACAGGCAAAATCCTAGAGGAGAACCTGGTTCAGTCTGCTTTCCACCAGACAATGGGAGATTAATTCACCTTTCCACCAGACAAAAACTTAAAACACAAGGCCAAATCTACATTGGAGTTGCTTACCACGAAGATGTTCCTAAGTGGCCGAGTTACAGTTTTGACTTAAATCTATGATAAGACTTGAAAATTGTTATCTAGCAATGACAGAGCTTGCAGAATGTTGAAAAGATGAATGGGCAAATGTTGCACAATCCAGGTGTGGAAAGCTCTTAGAGACTTACCCAGAAAGACTCACAGCTGTAATCGCTGCCAAAGGTGCTTACACAAAGTATTGATTTATGTGAATGAGATACATCTGTATTTAATTTTCAATATATTTTTTATAAATTAATAAAACATGTTTTCACTTTATCAAAATTAGGTATTGTGTGTAGATGGGTGAGAATATATATATGTTTAACCATTTTGGAATTCAGGCTTTAACACAACAAAATTAGGAATAATTGAAGGGTTATGAATACTTTCTGAAGGCACTGTATCACAGGAGGCTGTTGAGGGAAGAACGGCTCATAATAATGGCCAGAACGGTGCAAATGGTTTCCATGTGCTTGATGTATTTGATACCATTCCACTTATTCCGCTCCAGCCATTAGCACGATACTGTTCTCCTCGATTAAGGCCCCACCAACCTCCTGTGCACTGTATATATATATATATATATATATATATATATATATATATATATATATATATGTGTGTGTTATTTCATAGTTTTGATGTCTTCACTATTATTCTACAATGTAGAAAATAGTCAAATAAAGAAAAACCCTTGAATGAATAGATGTGTCCAAACTTTTGCCTGGAACTGCATATAAACTCAGCCAAAAAAGAAATGTCCTCTCACTGTCAACTGTGTTTATTTTCAACAAACTTAACATGTGTAAATATTTGTATGAACATAACAAGATTCAACAACTGAGACATAAACTCAGAACAAGTTCCACTGACGTGACTAACAGAAATTGAATAATGTGTCCCTGAACAAAGGGGGGGTCAAAATCACAAGTAACAGTCAATATCTGGTGTGGCCACCAGCTGCAATAAGTGCTGCAGTGCATCTCCTCCTCATGGACTGCACCAGATTCGCCAGTTCTTGCTATGAGATGTTACCCCACTCTTCCACCAAGGCACCTGCAAGTTTCCAGACATTTCTGGGGGGAATGGCCCTAGCCCTCACCCTCCGATCCAACAGTTTCCAGACATGCTCAATGGGATTGAGATCCGGGCTCTTCACTGGCCATGGCAGAACACTGACATTCCTGTCTTGCAGGAAATCACACACAGGACGAGCAGTATGGCTGGTGGAATTGTCATGCTGGAGGGTCATGTCAAAATAAGCCTGCAGGAAGGGTACCACATGACAGAGGAGGATGTCTTCCCTGTAACGCACAGTGTTGAGATTGCCTGCAATGACAACAAGCTCAGTCCGATGATGCTGTGACATACCGCCCCAGACCATGAAAGACCCTCCACCTCCAAATCAATCCCGCTCCAGAATACAGGCCTTGGTGTAACGCTCATTCCTTTCGACGATAAACGCGAATCCGAACATCACCCCTGGTGAGACAAAACCGTGACTCATCAGTGAAGAGCACTTTTTGCCAGTCCTGTCTGGTCCAGCGACGGTGGGTTTGTGCCCATAGGTGACATTGTTGCCGGTGATGTCTGGTGAGGACCTGCCTTACAACAGGCCTACAAGACCTCAGTCCAGCCGCTCTCAGCCTATTGTGGACAGTCTGAGCACTGATGGAGGGATTGTGTGTTCCTGGTGTAACTGGGGCAGTTGTTGTTGACATCCTGTACCTGTCCCGCAGGTGTGATGTTCGGACGTACGATTCTGAGCAGGTGTTTGTACACGTGGTCTGCCACTGCAAGGACGATCAGCTGTCCATCCTGTCTCCCTGTAGCGCTGTCGTAGGCGTCTCACAGTACGGACATTGCAATTTATTGCCCTGGCCACATCTGCAGTCCTCATGCCTCCTTGCAGCATGCCTAAGGCCCGTTCATGCAGATGAGCAGGGACCCTGGGCATCTTTCTTTTGGTGTTTTTCAGAGTCAGTAGAAATGCCCATTCCACATGTGCATGCTCATTGTTTATGGTTCATTGAACAAGCATGGGAAACAGTGTTTAAACCCTTTACAATAAAGATCTGTGAAGTTATTTTGATTTTTACAAATTATCTTTGAAAGACAGTCCTGAAAAAGGGATGTTTCTGTTTTTGCTGAGTTTATATATATATATATATATATATATATATATATATATACATATATATATATATATACAGTATATCACAAAAGTGAGTACACCCCTCACATTTTTGTAAATATTTGAGTATATCTTTTCATGTGACAACACTGAAGAAATGACACTTTGGTACAATGTAAAGTAGTGAGTGTACAGCTTGTATAACAGTGTAAATTTGCTGTCCCCTCAAAATAACTCAACACACAGCCATTAATGTCTAAACCGCTGGCAACAAAAGTGAGTACACCCCTAAGTGAAAATATGCAAATTGGGCCCAATTAGCCATTTTCCCTCCCCGGTGTCATGTGACTCGTTAGTGTTACAAGGTCTCAGGTGTGAATGGGGAGCAGGTGTGTTAAATGTGGTGCCATCGCTCTCACACTCCCTCATACTGACTGGTCACTGGAAGTTCAACATGGCACCTCATGGCAAAGAACTCTCTGAGGATCTGAACAAAAGAATTGTTGCTCTACATAACGATGGCCTGGGCAATAAGAAGATTGCCAAGACCCTGAAACTTAGCTGCAGCATGGTGGCCAAGACCATACAGCGGTTTAACTGGACAGGTTCCACTCAGAACAGGCCTCGCCATGGTCGACCAAAGAAGTTGAGTGCACATGCTCAGTGTCATATCCAGAGGTTGTCTTTGGGAAATAGATGTATGAGTGCTGCCAGCATTGCTGCAGAGGTTGAAGGGGTGGGGGGTCTGCCTGTCAGTGCTCAGATCATACGCCGTATACTGCATCAAATTGGTCTGCATGGCTGTCATCCCAGAAGGAAGCCTCTTCTAAAGATGATGCACAAGAAAGCCCGCAAACAGTTTGCTGAAGACAAGCAGACTAAGGACATGGATTACTGGAACCATGTCCTGTGGTCTGATGAGACCAAGATACTGGGCAGTATTCCAACATGATAACGACCCCAAACACACCTCCAAGACGACCACTGCCTTGCTAAAGAAGCTGAGGGTAAAGGTGATGGACTGGCCAAGCATGTCTCCAGACCTAAACATTATTGAGCATCTGTGGAGAATCCTCAAACGGAAGGTGGAGGAGTGCAAGGTCTCTAACATCCACCAACTCCGTGATGTCGTCATGGAGGAGTGGAAGAGGACTCCAGCGGCAACCTGTGAAGCTCTGGTGAACTCCATGCCCAAGAGGGTTAAGGCAGTGCTGGAAAATGATGGTGGCCACACAAAATATTGACACTTTGGGCCCAATTTGGACATTTTCACCTAGGGGTGTACTCACTTTTGTTGCCAGCGGTTTAGAAATGAATGGCTGTGTGTTGAGTTATTTTGAGAGGACAGCAGATTTACACTGTTATACAAGCTGTACACTCACTACTTTACACTGTAGCAAAGTGTCATTTCTTCAGTGTTGTCACATGAAAAGATATACTCAAATATTTACAAAAATGTGAGGGGTGTACTCACTTTTGTGATATACTATTTATATATATATATATACAGTATATGCATAAACAATCAAACAAAGTCAATATGGTTACAAGAAATGATAAGGGAATGTGCCCTAGTGGGCTAAACCGGCATCGCAGCTTGGTGGACAAAACGGGGAGTGGGGGTCAGCTGAGAAGTCACTACAGAGTTGATAATTATAACAATTGAAATGCTAATCCTTTGCACATGAACGCTCACTCATTCGGGAACAATTACAATCAATATATATATTTACGCTCAGTGTGTCATCTTGATCGCTGTTGAAAAGTTGTTTCTTTTGTAGAATTGTCCGTCTCTCTCTCTCTCTCTCTATCTCTCTCTCTCTCTGTCATGGTTATAGTGAATAGTTCAGAGTGACATTCATTCATGTTGTTGGAGAATGGATGCTTCGGTGGTTGTCGTTCTTCGCGTTCAATGATACCTTATTCCTAGCTGCAGACTAGTAATTCATATCAAAGACTTGTTCTTATTCTGTTGGTATTGATAGTCTAAACATTTAACCACTTGGTATGGTTAAAAGATTCAGCAATGGTCTGCAACCTTTGTACTC
Organism: Oncorhynchus kisutch; assembly: GCF_002021735.2. Classification (NCBI taxonomy): domain Eukaryota; kingdom Metazoa; phylum Chordata; class Actinopteri; order Salmoniformes; family Salmonidae; genus Oncorhynchus; species Oncorhynchus kisutch. Next base: position 26,984,499 of record NC_034196.2, on the reverse strand, counting down.
CCGTGATTGAGAGAAACATGGTCTACTTGAGAATTTCTCAAAGTTGGATTTATTCGGAATTGTAGAAAAGGGGCTGTCCCAGGATGCCTGACCCTAACTGGCTCATGGGCGGTCCTCTGATTTAGTTCAACTCAAAAGGGAATTGGGAGTTTCCTTCATTAAACAGTCCAAAATCACATTCCACAATTTTACAAACAGTATCATACTCACTCATTCATCTTATACAACAATTAGATGTAAAACTCATATCTGAGGCTATTATATAAACAGCGTTATGGTAATGTGGCCACACCGTCTCCCATGAGCTTCCCCAAGTTGTAACAAACGGACCAGTTCGTAGCTGGATTCTTCACCGATCTTTTATACCTTCTCTGGAACATGAAATTTGTTCGGACCTCCAGTTCTGTGAGGTGGAATTAATTCCTTTGTTCTCTATGAAACTTCACTCTCTCTCTATACTGTGTGGCCATGAGGCAGGGTCTTCTCCTCAGGAATTTACGACCTCTCTCTGACCACAGCAGCCTAGTTGAAGGAGGCAAGGGGGAGGCAGGCAGAGGGGGATGGGGCTTGCTGTACCCAAAGAGGGCAACGTCATGACACCAGCATCACCAGCATAAACTGGTCACCAGCATAAACTTGTCACCAACATACCAGCATGAGCTGATCACCAGCATCACCAGCTTGACCAGCTGGTCGGCCAGCCTAACCAGCTAGACCATGCTGGTCCGACCAGTTTGAACAGCATAGACCACCATGGACCAGCATGGACCAGCTTGAAATTTAGGCTGGTCTACACTGTTGTTTTCAGCACGGAACATACTGTACAATAAATAAAAGGTCTTGTATGACTATTCATCATACAGTAGAAGACAAGTGGTCTTCCCATGGCTAGCCCAGGGCTGTCTCTGAACCACTTGAGGCCACATATTTACCATGAAGCTACAATTCTGGCAAACAAAGCAGACACCACATGCCTTCCATACAGCATAGAGCTGTCATTGATCAACAACACCTTGAGGCCATACGAGTTACATCATACTGGAGTTATGTGATACTTGACAGAAAAAAGGGGGAAAACAATAAATGTTTTTTGATTGACAGGGTATTCATTTATCTTACGTAAGTACAGTTGAAGAATAGATCATGTAACTATCAAATCATTAAGACCACCATGACTGCTCTCCTTACATGAAACATAAAAATAACTTCCATGCCTGCTCACCTGTTTGTTGTTGTCACTGTGGGGCCTCTTGATGGAGACAAAATGGCGGATTTTACTGTAAAGAGATGGAAAGCAAAGCATATTAGATTGGGAACCATCTTTGTGTAACTACCAGTTGCACAAGCAGTTATCAATCCAAGGCGGAAGACCATACAATAGCCTGCCAGTCCCCAGTGCAATAACGTTAAGATGCCTGGCTGCTTATAGAGGAAGTGATGTCAGTGATTTACCCTCCCTGGCCAATCACAGGCGTAATCTTGACGTGCTGCTGTATGCTGTCACCTGACTTCCTCCTGGCGTAGTAGATCCCCTGCCACTCCTAGAGACAACATAGTCGGAACATACAGTCAGACAACAATATAACATTCATACAATGAAGAAATGTCAGTCAGACAACTGGACATAAAACATTACACAAATATAAAGAATGGATGGAGGGTCTTCAACCAGGTGTTGAGGTATTGGGTCTCTCGCAGGATCTCTCACCTCCACTGTGGCTCAGTTTCAGAAGCTCACCTTTCCTTTCTTGATGCAGGTGTTGATGGTGTCTAGAAGATCTGCTCGGTTCTTGTCACTCTTGGGGAGTTCTGTCAGCTCTTTCCCTATTAACTCTCCTTTGTGGTATCCCATCATGTGCTCAAACGCTGGGTTCACGTACTGGTGGCGTGGGAGCGAGATGGATAAGAATGATTTGTTTTTATTTCACAGATTACCTAAACAACCCATAAATGTCAAGAGATACATTGTGTTTCAGTGTGGCTGAATGACTGTGTGTTTGTGTGTGTTTGTGTACCTGTATCACATGGTCTTCACTGGTGATCTCCACAGCCTCCTGACAGTGGTCCAGAGCAGTGAAGACTGAGTTACACGCCCTGAGGGAGAGAAGAGAGGTATATCTGTTTAATCATACTATGTGTGTGTGTGTGTGTGTGTGTGTAGGTTGGTTCTTCTATCCTTGTGAGGACCTAAAATCATCAAGGATAGTAAAACAAGGAAAGTTCTCCCTCCTGGGGATACTTCCTAAGTCCCCATGAGGACAATGGCTATTTTAATCTTAAGGGTTAGGTTTAGGGTTAGCATTAGGGTTAGGTGTTAGGGAAAATAGGATTTTGAATGGAAAACGAGGATAAGATAGAAGAACTTAATGTGTGTGTGTGTGTGTGTATGTGTGTATGTGTGGGTGTGTGTGTGTGTGTGTGTGTGTATGTGTGGGTGTGTGTGTGTGTGTGTGTATGTGTGGGTGTGTGTGTGTGTGTGTGTGTGTATGTGTGGGTGTGTGTGTGTGTGTGTGTGTGTGTATGTGTGGGTGTGTGTGTGTGTGTGTATGTGTGGGTGTGTGTGTGTGTGTGTGTGTGTATGTGTGGGTGTGTGTGTGTGTGTGTGTGTGTATGTGTGTGTGTATGTGTGGGTGTGTGTGTGTGTGTGTGTGTATGTGTGTGTGTGTGTGTGTGTGTGTGTGTGTGTGTGTGTGTGTGTGTGTATGTGTGGGTGTGTGTGTGTATGTGTGTGTGTGTGTGTGTGTGTGTGTGTGTGTGTGTATGTGTGGGTATGTGTGGGTGTGTGTGTGTGTGTGTATGTGTGGGTGTGTGTGTGTGTGTGTGTGTATGTGTGGGTGTGTGTGTGTGTGTGTGTGTGTGTGTGTGTGTGTGTGTGTGTGTGTATGTGTGGGTGTGTGTGTGTGTGTGTGTGTATGTGTGTGTGTGTGTGTGTGTGTGTGTGTATGTGTGGGTGTGTGTGTGTATGTGTGTGTGTGTGTGTGTGTGTGTGTGTGTGTGTGTGTGTGTGTGTGTGTGTGTGTGTGTGTGTGTGTGTGTGTGTGTGTGTGTGTGTGTATGTGTGGGTGTGTGTGTGTGTGTGTGTGTATGTGTGGGTGTGCGAGGACCAATGTACCTGAGTTTGAACTGGCAGCGCACCTCTCCATGTTCTATCTGGAGCAATTCGTTATAGCAGGCAGAGACACTAATGTTCTCCACATACCTCTGACCAGAGCGACAGATAGAGAGAGAGAGAGAAACATGAGCAACACAGTGTACTGTACAGTGTGTAGTCTGCGGATGTGATCTCTGCCTGGGTTCTGAGCTCTGAGGCCTTTCACCCTACATATCTTGGAGGTAGGGCACGTGATGAGAACTGTGACCTGCTGTACAGTACAGTACAGTAGGTAAACACTGCATGTGTTTATAAGATGAGCCAGCTGACTGACTGACTGATTCAGCAGATGGATGATAGGATAGCATGCTGAGTGTTTTAAGTTGCCTGGCTGAGTTCACTTTACAGAGTCACAGAGGAGTTGGTGGCGGCAGATGTCATGCCATATAAAGGCATGTCCTCTTTTCCTCCTATAGTACATAGAGAACATATAAGGAAGAAGAAGGGAACATATAAGGAGAAGAGTACATACTCTGCTGAATCCAGCGCAGAGGAGAGGACGAACAGACGGCTCCTCCTGATCTAAAGGCCTATAGAGAAAGAACAGCATAAACAGCACACACTATGACATTATCATCATCAGCCCACATAAATATACACCACATATCATTATAGAATACACACACGTGTATGACATTATCATCATCAGTGAGGAAACATATCTGTGTTTGTTTACTGTTGTTTGGTGTTTGTGTATGTAACTTGAGTTGTGGGAAAAAATCCTCTTGAAGGGCAAATAAACACCATCAATCAATTACGATGTATACTTACGTCTGTGGCACAATGGCCAGAAGGACTGTGTGTTCTGAGGGCTTTGTGGCACGGACCAACCTGGATCAACAACACAATAGAAAAACACATCAAAATATAACCGATTGATAAAAAGAAGCATTCAAAATCCTGCAGGTGGTGAGAACAGCGTTATCAAATACAGAGCCTTCAGAAAGTATTCACACCCCTTGACTTTTTCCACATTTTGTTGTGTTACAAAGTGAGATTAGAATGGATGGAATTGTACTTTTTTGTCAACGATCTATACAAAATACTCTGTAATGGCAAAGTGTAAGAAAACTTTTTAAAAACATTTATGGAAAATAAAACTCTAATATATCTTGATTAGATAAGTATTCAACCCCCTGAGACTTTGGCTGTGATTACAGCTGAGTCTTTCTGGGTAATTCTCCAAGAGCTTTGCACGCCTGGATTGTACAACACTTGCCCATTATCATTTAAAACATTCTCCAAGTGCTGTCATGTTGGTTGTTGATCATTGCTAGACAGCCATTTTTATGTCTTGCCATACATTTCAAGCTGATTTAATTCAAAACTGTAACTAGGACACTCAGGAACATTCAATGTCGTCTTGGTAAGCAACTCCAGTGTAAATTTGGCCTTGTGTTTTAGGTAATTGTTCTGGTGAAAGGAGAATTCATCTCCCAGTGTCTGTTGGAAAGCAGACTGAACCAAGTTTTCCTCTAGGATTTTGTCTGTGCTTAGCTCTATTCCATTTATTTTTATCTTAAAAAACTCCCTAGTCCTTGCCGATAACAATCATACCCATAACATGATTAAGCCACCACCATGCTTGAAAATATGAAGAGTGGTACTGTCACGAATCCCGCCGAAGATGGTGCCTCTTCCTGTTCGGGCGGCGCTCGGCGGTCATCGTCGCTGGCCTACTAGCTGCCACTGATCCCCTTTTCTGTTTCATTTAGTTGTGTCTGATTAGTTGCACCTGTTTTGTGTTTAGGTTGTGGTTGTGGGCTATTTAAACCCAGTAGGACCGTCGGCTTTTGTGCAGGCTTGTTTTTCTGTTTATGGTGTGTGGTTATTTGGTGGTATTTATTTTTCCGGTCAGTTGCGTCCTGTTGTTTGGACTGGGTCTTTACGCGCCCTTGTGTGTGTGGCGTGACCGTCTCTCTGGGTTTTGGAAAATAAAAATCCACATCTACCCTGAACTACCCTGCTCTCTGCGCCTGACTTCTCCACCCACTACTCATAGAAGCCGTGACAGAAGCCCGCACCAGCTATGGAGTCAGCAGGAGCAGCGACCACCCCTCTTCCATCAATGGAGGAGCGCGTCCTACATCACACAGCCGTCCTCCATCGGATCGGTTCAGCGATGGACCAGATGATGGAGAGGATGGAGCGATGGGAGAGGAGTGGTCTCCCGACATCCACCCCAGCTCCCCCACAGACGACGCAACCCACTCCTCCCACGTCATCGTCTGGTTCCAGCTCGTTGCGTCTCGCGCCCCCGAGGGAGTACGACGGAGCGGCGGCTGGGTGCCAGGGTTTTTTGCTCCAGCTTGAGCTCCACCTGGCTACTGTGCGTCCGGGCCAACGCTGGAATGGGCCAACGCTGTCTGAAACAGCCCAGACTCGGCTCCGGACCACTAACTGGAGTTCACCTGGTGAGCGACTGTTCCACCTCATCTTGTGAACTACCCTGCTCTCTGCGCCTGACTTCTCCACCCACTACTCATAGAAGCCGTGACAGGTACTCAGTGATGTGTTGTGTTGGATTTGCACCAAGCATAATGCTTTTGTATTCAGGACAAAAAGTTAATTTCTCTGCCACATATTTTGCAGTATTAGTTTAGTGCCTTATTTGAAAACAGGATGCCTTTATTCTGTTTTTATTCTGTACAGGCTTCCTTCTTTTCACTCTGTCATTTATGTTTGTATTGTGGAATAACTACAATGTTGTTGATCCATCCTCAGATTTCTCAAAATCACCATTGGCCTCATGGTGAAATCCCTGAGTGGTTTCCTTCCTCTCCGGCAACTGACTTAGGAAGGGTGCCTGTATCTTTGTAGTGACTGGTTGTTTTGAGACACCATCCAAAGTGTAATTAATAACTGCAGCATGCTCAAAGAGATGTTCAATGTCTGTTTTGTTTTTTAACCCATCTACCAATCTCCCACTATGATCAATCGGCTACATAGCTGATGCCTGCTGGACTGTCCATTAATCACGGTACTCCATTCTGTTTATTTATTTTTTTATCTGTCGGCCCCAGCCGCAAACTCAGGCTCTGTGTGTAATTAATCTGACCCTCTCTGCCTAGTCATCGCCATTTTACCTGCTGTTGTTGTGTTAGCTGATTAGCTGTTGTTGTCTCACCTGTTGTTTTAGCTAGCTCTCCCAATCAATACCTGCGATTACTTTATGCATCACTGTATGTCTCTCTCAAATGTCAATATGCCTTGTATACTGTTGTTCAGGTTAGTTATCATTGTTTTAGTTTACAATGGAGCCCCTAGTTCATACCTCTGATACCTCCTTTGTCCCACCTCCCACACATGCGGTGACCTCACCCATTATAACCAGCATGTCCAGACATACAACCTCTCTTATCATCACCCAGTGCCTGGGCACCCCACCATACCCCTGTCTGCACATTACGCCCTGAATATATTCTACCATGCCCAGAAATCTGCTCCTTTTATTCTTTGTCCCCAACGCTCTAGGCGACCAATTTTGATAGCCTTTATCCGCACCCTCATCCTACTCCTCCTCTGGTCCTCAGGTGATGTGGAGGTAAGCCCAGGCCCTGCATGTCCCCAGGCACCCTCATTTGTTGACTTCTGTGAAAAAAGCCTTGGTTTCATGCATGTCAACATCAGAAGCCTCCTCCCTAAGTTTGTTTTACTCACTGCTTTAGCACTCTCTGCAAACCCTGATGTCCTTGCCGTGTCTGAAACCTGGCTTAGGAAGGCCACCAACAATTCTGAGATTTCCATACCCAACTATAACATTTTCCATCAAGATAGAACTGCCAAAGGGGGAGGAGTTGCGTTCTACTGCAGAGATAGCCTGCAAAGTAATGTCATACTTTCCTGGTCCATACCCAAACAGTTTGAACTTCTAATTTTAAAAATGAATCTCTCCAGAAATAAGTTTCTCACTGTTGCCGCCTGCTATCGACCCCCCTCAGCTCCCAGCTGTGCCCTGGACACCATTTGTGAATTGATCGCCCCCCATCTAGCTTCAGAGTTTGTTCTGTTAGGTGACCTAAACTGGGATATGCTTAACACCTCGGCAGTCCTACAATCTAAGCTAGATGCCCTCAATCTCACACAAATCATCAAGGAACCCACCAGGTACAACCCTAAATCCGTAAACATGGGCACCCTCATAGACATTATCCTGACCAACTTGCCCTCCAAATACACCTCCGCTGTCTTAAATCAGGATCTCAGCGATCACTGCCTCATTGCCTGTATCCGCTACGGGTCCGCGGTCAAACGACCACCCCTCATCACTGTCAAACGCTCCATAAAACACTTCTGTGAGCAGGCCTTTCTAATCGACCTGGCCCGGGTATCCTGGAAAGATATTGACCTCATCCCATCAGTTGAGGATGCCTGGTCATTCTTTAAAAGTAACTTCCTCACCATCTTAGATAAGCACCCTCCGTAAAAAAAAAAAAACTATACAAATCAGCTGGGCTTGACAATCTGTTTTCTGAAACTATCCACCCCCAATGTCGCAACCCCTATTACCAGCCTGTTCAACCTCTCTTTCTCTCTTTCGTATCGTCTGAGATCCCAAAGGATTGGAAAGCTGCAGCGGTCATCCCCCTCTTCAAAGGGGGAGACACCCTGGACCCAAATTGTTACAGACCTATATCCATCCTGCCCTGCCTATCTAAGGTCTTCGAAAGCCAAGTTAACAAACAGATCACTGACTATCTCGAATCCCACCGTACCTTCTCCGCTGTAAATCCGGTTTCCGAGCCAGTCACGGGTGCACCTCAGCCACGCTCAAGGTACTAAACGATATCATAACCGCCATCGATAAAGGACAGTACTGTGCAGCCGTCTTCATCGACCTGGCCAAGGCTTTCGACTCTGTCAACCACCATATTCTTATCGGCAGACTCAGTAGCCTCGGATTTTCTAATGACTGCCTTGCCTGGTTCACCAACTACTTTGCAGACAGAGTTCAGTGTGTCAAATCGGAGGGCATGCTGTCTGGTCCTCTGGCAGTCTCTATGGGGGTGCCACAGGGTTAAATTCTCGGGCCAACTCTTTTCTCTGTATATATCAATGATGTTGCTCTTGCTGCGGGCGATTCCCTGATCCACCTCTATGCAGACGACACATACTTCTGGCCCTTCCTTGGACACTGTGCTATCTAACCTCCAAACAAGCTTCAATGCCATTACAACACTCCTTCCGTGGCCTTCAACTGCTCTTAAACGCTAGTAAAACCAAATGCATGCCCGACTAGCATCACCACCCTGGATGGTTCCGACCTAGAATATGTGGACATCTATAAGTACCTAGGTGTCTGGCTAGACTGTAAACTCTCCTTTGAGACTCATATCAAACATCTCCAATCCAAAATCAAATCTAGAGTCGGCTTCTATTTCGCAACAAAGCCTCCACTCACGCCGCCAAACTTACCCTAGTAAAGCTGACTATCCTACCGATCCTCGACTTCGGCGATGTCATCTACAAAATAGCTTCCAATACTCTACTCAGCAAACTAGATGCAGTTTATCACAGTGCCATCCGTTTTGTTACTAAAGCACCTTATACCACCCACCACTGCGACCTATATGCTCTAATCGGCTGGCCCTCGCTACATATTCGTCACCAGACCCACTGGCTCCAGGTCATCTACAAGTCCATGCTAGGTAAAGCTCTGCCTTATCTCAGTTCACTGGTCACGATGGCAACACCCACCCGTAGCACGCGCTCCAGCAGGTGTATATCACTGATCATCCCTAAAGCCAACACCTCATTTGGCCGCCTTTCCTTCCAGTTCTCTGCTGCCTGTGACTGGAACGAATGGCAAAAATCACTGAAGTTGGAGACTTTTATTTCCCTCACCAACTTTAAACATCTGCTATCTGAGCAGCTAACCGATCGCTGCAGCTGTACATAGTCCATCTGTAAATAGCCCACCCAATTTATCCACCTCCTCCCCATACTGTTTTTATTTATTTACTTTTATGCTCTTTTGCACACCAGTATCTCTACCTGCACATGACCATCTGATCATTTATCACTCCAGTGTTAATCTGCTAAATTGTAATTATTCGCTCCTATGGCCTATTTATTGCCTACCTCCTCATGCATTTTGCACACAATGTATATAGACTCTTTTTTTCTACTGTGTTATTGGCTTGTTTATTGTTTACTCCATGTGTAACTCTGTGTTGTTGTCTGTTCACACTGCTATGCTTTATCTTGGCCAGGTCGCAGTTGTAAATGAGAACTTGTTCTCAACTAGCCTACCTGGTTAAATAAAGGTGACATTGGAAAACCTCCCTGGTCTTGCTTGAATCTGTGCTTGAAATTCACTGCTCAGACCTAATTGTATGTATATGTGTGGGGTACAGAGATGAGGTAGTCATTTAAAAAATAATGTTAAACACTATTATTGCACACAGAGTGAGTTCATGCAACTTATTATGTGATTTGCCATAGTAAAAGGGTTGAATACTTATTGACTCTTGGCATTTTAGCTTTTAATTTTTAATGAATTTGTAAACATTTCTATAAACATAATTCCACTTTGACATTATGGCGTATTGTGTGTAGATCAGTGACACAACATCTCAGGTTGTAACAAAGCCAAAATGTGGAAAAAGTCAAGGGGTGTGAATACATTCTGAAAGCACTGTATATGTTTTTGACCACATATGAGGACTTGAAGTGCTTTTATGCTTTACCTTACAAACTCCCTAGCTCATGAGGCAGGTTTGACAGTAATGTGTGATTGAGTTTGACTTGATAGTTTCATTTGACACACACACATAACATGAAAGGTGGCTTTCGAACGAGTGCCAGTCTAAACATGTGGGCAGTGGAGGAGTGATGTCATTGGCATATGAGAGGAGAGAACATTTCTGTACTTTACACAGGCTCACCATGGACACACTGTACTGGAGAAAGATGGGAAGCAGGGAGGGGGGAGAGAAGTAGAGAAGGAAGGAGAGAGAGGGAAGGAGAGAGGTAGAGAGAGAGAGAGAGAGAGAGAGGGAATGAGAGAGGGGGAGAGGAGGAAGGAGAGAGAGGGAAGAACAGAGGGAAGGAGAGCGAGGGAAGGAGAGAGGGAAGGAGAGAGAGGGAGAGAGAGTGAGGGAAGAAGAGAGAGAGAGGGAGAGAGAGGGAAGGCAAAAGAGGGAAAGAGAGAGAGGAAGGAAAGAGAGGGAGCGAGAGAGAGAGGGAAAGAGAGACCGGGAAGGAGAGACAGGGAAGGAGAGACAGGGAAGGAGAGGGAAGGAGAGAGAGAGGGAGAAAGAGTGAGGGAGAGAGAAAGAGGGGGGGAGGAGAGAGAGGGAAGGAGAGAGGGAGTGAAAGAGGGAAGGAGAGATAGGGAGAGAAAAGGGAGAGAGTGGGGAAAGATTGAGAGATTTACGATTTCTGATTTTTATTAGGATCCCCATTAGCCTGATGCCAATGGTGACAGTCTTCCTGGGTTCCGGCACATAACGAAAAAGACATTACAGGCAAAAATACTTTAGAATTTCCATACATTTAAAACATAGACGTTACAGACTTATATATTCACTGAGTATTCAAAACATGAACACTGTCTCTTTCCATGACATAGACTGACTAGGTGAATCCAGGTGAAAGCTATGATCCCTTATTGATGTTAAATCCACTTCAATCAGTGTAGATGAAGGTGAGGAGACAGGTTAAAGAAGGATTTTTAAGTCTTGAGACAACTGAGACACGGATTGTGGATGTGTGCAATTCAGAGGGTGAATGGGCAAGACAAAAGATTGAAGTGCTTTGAACGGGGCATGGTAGTACGTGCCAGGCGCACCAGTTTGTGTCAAGAACTGCAGCGCTGCTGGGATTTTCACGCTCAACAGTTTCCTGTGTATATCAAGAATAGTCCACCACACAAAGGACATCCAGCCAAAGGACACCACTGTGGGAAGCATTGGAATCAACATGGGCCAGCATCCCTGTGAGTGACGGCAAAAGCCTCTTGGCTGGCATGAGACAGGGAGGGAGGGAGGGAAGGAAGGAAGGAAGGAAGGAAGGAAGGAAGGAAGGAAGGAAGGAAGGAAGGAAGGAAGGAAGGAAGGAAGGAAGGAAGGAAGGAGAGAGAGAGAGAGAGAGAGAGTGAGAGAGAGAGAGAGAGAGAGCACGAGAGTGAGAGAGAGAGCAACAGACAGACAGCGACATGTGATGGGTCTTTATTGAGAAGAGAGAAAGCGACTTTCTCTCTCTCTCTCTGCTTCTGGGAAAATATTACCATGCATGACCAATAACTCATAAATCACTAGATACTATACGAAGAAGCATATGATGGTCTGGCCACATGATAAATACTGGGTGGGATTATTAGGACAGTTTAAGCTTTGAGTGTATCTAAGTAGAATAGCAGGGAGAGGGTATGCTGCAGGCGCCAAGGCTATATATAGTAGGCTAGTTAGTGGCTGGTACATAAGAGTAAAAGTAGAAATCAGATGATACTAGCACTATGCCTGTAGAAACTGTACTAGACACAGATGTATACATCAACACCAGCAGGTAACTAGAGAAGCCAAAAATAATGTGGAACTTGAATGAAAAAAAACAGCCCCACTACATTCTTAAAATAAGGATTCCAAAAGGTTTATTTGGCTGTCCCCATAGAATAACACTTTTTGATTACAGGTAGAACTCTTTTGGGTTCCATGTAGAACCCTCTACGGAAAGGGTTCTACATGGAACCCAAAAGAGTTCTACATGGAACCAAAAGGTTTCTACCTGGAACCAACAAGGGTTCTTTAAAGGGTTCAACAGCTGTTAGGTGAAGGATGGAGCGAAGGCGGGAGGGAGGCCATGTGTGTGTTGGGCAGTTATTAAAACAAAGACTCAATCCAATGTATTCTAAAAACAAGTCATGGGTGACCCCGATACACACACACACACACACACACACACACACACACACACACACACACACACACACACACACACACACACACACACACACACACACACACACACACAGGTCAACAGTGCGTGATGTGGAACGTAGCATCCGACTAATAGAGACCTCTAACACTAACCTATAAATAATGAAGTGACTGATTGGAAAGTGGAGAAAGTTAAGTAACTCAATTTGTCCTTATAAGTAGGGAAACTAGCTAGGCCAATTGATTATTATTATTATATATATTTTTTGGGGGGGGGGGGTAGATCAGCTTTAATATTGCAGATAGATTGTAGCTTCCATCAATGTAGACTGCATCATTTCCAATCCCCCACATATTTCTGTAAATATATATTTATATGTAGTACCACTCAAAAGTTTAGACACATCTATTCATTCAAGGGTTTTTCTTAATTTTTACTATTTTCTACATTGTAGAATAATTGTGAAGACATCAAAATAAATAACACATATGGAATCATGTAGTAATCAAAAAAGTTGCCACCCTTTGCCTTTTTGACACTTTGCACACTCTTGGCATTCTCTAAACCAGCTTCACGAGGTAGTCACCTGGAATGCCTTTCAATTAACTGTTGTGCCTTGTTAAAAGTTAATTTGTGGAATTTCTTTCCTTCTTAATGTGTTTGAGCCAATCAGTTGTGTTGTGACATGGTAGGGGGGTATACATTAGATAGCCCTATTTGGTCAACGACCAAGTCCATATTATGGCAAGAACAGCTCAAATAAGCAAAGAGAAACGACAGTCCATCATTACTTTAAGACATGAAGGTCAGTCAATCCGGAACATTTCAAGAACTTTGAAAGTTTCTTCAAGTGCAGTCATCAAGCACTATGATGAAACTGGCTCTCATGAGGACCGCCACAGGAAAGGAAGATCCAGAGTTACCTCTGGGGCAGAAGTTCATTAGAGTTAACTGTACCTCAGATTGCAGCCCAAATAAATGCTTCACAGAGTTCAAGTAACAGACACATCTCAACATCAACTGTTCAGAGGAGACTGCGTGAATCAGGCCTTCATGGTCGAATTGCTGCAAAGAAACCACTACTAAAGGACACCAATAAGAAGAGACTTGCTTCGGCCAAGAAACATAAGCAATGGACATTAAACCGGTGGAAATCTGTCCTTTGGTCAGATGAGTCCAAATTTTTGATTTATGGTTCCAACCACTGTGTCTATGTGAGATGCAGAGTAGGTGAACGGATGATCTTTGCATGTGTGGTTCCCATCGTGAAGCATGGAGGAGGAGATGTCATGGTGTGGGGGTGCTTTGCTGGTGACACTGTCTGTGATGTATTTTGAATTCAAGGCACACTTAACCAGCATGGCTACCACAGCCTTCTGCAGCGATACGCCGTCCCATCTGGTTTGTGCTTAGTGGGACTATCATTTGTTTTTCAACAGGACAATGACCCAAAACACACCTCCTAAGGGCTATTTGACCAATAAGGAGAGTGATGGTGCTGCATCAGATGACCTGGCCTCCACAATCCCCCGACCTCAAACTAATTGAGATGGTTTGGGATGAGTTGGACAGCAGAGTGAAGGAAAAGCAGCCAACAAGTGCTCAGCATATGTGGGAACTCCTTCAAGACTGTTGGAAAAGCATGCCTCATGAAGCTGGTTGAGGGAATGCCAAGAGTGTGCAAAGCTGTAATCAAGGCAAAGGGTGGCAACTTTGTAAAATATCAAATACACTTTTTTGGTTACTACATGATTCCATATGTGTTATTTCATAGTTTTGATGTCTTCACTATTATTCTACAACTTAGAAATAGTAAAAATAAAGAAAAACCCTTCAATGAGTAGGTGTCCACACTTTGAATGGTACTGTATTTTAAAAATCCTGCATATCTTCATTTCCATAATTAACAAATAATATGCAGAATAACATAGGCAGTTCATGCAAAGGATTGTTAGCTTACTGTGTTTCATCCTATATTATCCCTAAAATCAGCAAAATATGTGGGAAACACACACACACACACACACACACTCGACCCCTTTCCCCCACAAACAACCATAAGCTCAGATGCTGAACAGTTGTTCCATCCCTGAACCAAACTCAAGAAAGGACTTGATTTACGAATGCATATACAGTTGCAGCTGTTTCAGAAGGCATGCAAAATTGAGAAAAAATGGGGAGATTTGATTAACCATTGTCAAGTCCTAGCTGATGGAGATCAGATACACCCCCTTCCCCTTAAACACACACACGCCGGTCCCCCGTTGTGACCATTTTCACAAGCCTCTCTGTGAAGACAGACCTTTGATTACTTTGTGCCACCAGGGCCACAATAATAGAACAATTGAGTTGATTAAGCATTAAATGACTTATATTGAGCCGGAATCTCACTTACAGTACATCGAACAGTTAGGCCTACAGAGGCATGATATATTCTGTAGAATAATTTTCGTCCAGGAATGTCTTGGATGTCAGAGTAACTGTGTGACAGTTTGTATTACCATCATCTCAGACACACACACAGACAGTTTGAATTACCATCATCTCAGACACACACACAGACAGTTTGTATTACCATCATCTCAGACACACACACAGACAGTTTGAATTACCATCATCTCAGACACACACACAGACAGTTTGTATTACCATCATCTCAGACACACACACAGACAGTTTGTATTACCATAATCTCAGACACACAGACAGTTTGTATTACCATCATCTCAGACACACACACAGACAGTTTGAATTACCATCATCTCAGACACACACACAGACAGTTTGTATTACCATCATCTCAGACACACACACAGACAGTTTGTATTACCATCATCTCAGACACACAGACAGTTTGTATTACCATCATCTCAGACACACATACAGACAGTTTGTATAACCATAATCTCAGACACACAGTTTGTATTACCATCATCTCAGACACACAGACAGCTTATATTACCATCAACTCAGACACACAGTCAGACAGTTTGAATAACCATAATCTCAGACACACAGACAGACACTTTGTAATACCATCATCTCAGATACACAGACAGTTTGTATGACCAACATCTCAGACACACAGACAGACAGTTTGTATTACCATCATCTCAGACACACAGACAGACAGTTTGTAATACCATCATCTCAGATACACAGACAGTTTGTATGACCAACATCTCAGACACACAGACAGACCGTTTGTATTACCATCATCTCAGACACACAGACAGACAGTTTGTATTACCATCATCTCAGACACACAGACAGACAGTTTGTACTACCATCATCTCAGACACACAGACAGACAGTTTGTATTACCATCATCTCAGACAAACAGACAGACAGTTTGTATTACCATCATCTCAGACACACAGACAGACAATTTGTATTACCATCATCTCAGACACACAGACAGACAGTTTGTATTACACTCATCTCAGACACACAGACAGACAGTTTGTATTACCATCATCTCAAACACACAGACAGACAATTTGTATTACCATCATCTCAGACACACAGACATACAGTTTGTACTACCATCATCTCAAACACACAGACAGACAATTTGTATTACCATCATCTCAGACACACAGACAGACAGTTTGTATTACCATCATCTCAGACACACAGACAGTTTGTACTACCATCATCTCAGACACACAGACAGACAGTTTGTATTACCATCATATCAGACACACAGATAGACAGTTTGTATTACCATCATCTCAGACACACAGACAGACAGTTTGTACTACCATCATCTCAAACACACAGACAGACAATTTGTATTACCATCATCTCAGACACACAGACAGACAGTTTGTATTACCATCATATCAGACACACAGACAGACAGTTTGTATTACCATCCTCTCAGACACACAGACAGACAGACAGACAGACAGACAGTTTGTATTACCATCGTCTCAGACAGACAGCCAGACAGTTTGTATTACCATTGTCTCAGACAGACAGACGGACAGTTTGTATTACCATAATCTCAGATAGACAGATAGACAGACAGTTTGTATTACCATAATTTCAGACAGACAGACAGACAAACAGTTTGAGCTCACCGGCAGACAGCCTCTGCCTCAAAGTATTGTGAGTGGCGTCCATCAATGACCACGATCTCGTGGTTCTTGTCCAGGAAACATTCGACAGCGGACTCGGGCGTTCGGGCAATGTTACACCTGAAACCCGCCCGGTCACACGCCCACCAGAAGGCATCGCTCTGACCATCCTCCTTCGCAAACACCAGCAGGACCTGGGATGGAGAGAGAGAGATTGAGAGAGAGAGAGAGAGAGAGAGAGAGAGAGATGAACCTGGAGAAGAGTCCCCTAAGCAAGCTGGTCATGGGGTTCAGCCACAAACCCCACAGAGCCCCAGGACAGCAACACAATTACACAAAACCAAATCATGAGAAAACAAAAAGATATCTACTTGACACATTGGAAATAATTAACAAAAAAAACCTGAACAAACTAGAATGCTATTTGACCCTAAACAGAGAGTACACAGAATACCTGACCACTGTGACTGACACAAACTTAAGGAAAACTTTGACTATGTACAAACTCAGTGAGCATAGTCTTGCTAGTAAGAAAGACTGCCGTAGGCAGACCTGGCTCTCAAGAGAAGACAGGCTATGTGCACACTGCCCACAAAATGAGGTGGAAACTGAGCTGCACTTCCCAACCTCCTACCATGTGTATGACTATATTAGAGACTCAAATTTCGCTCAGATTACCCAGATCCAAACAAACCCGATGTTGATAAACTCGCATATCTACTGGTTGAAATACCACAGTGTGCCATCACAGCAGCAAGATTTGTGACCATTGTAAATACAACCCATATTTATTTATTTGTATTTGAAATCTCTTTATTTTTTAGGAAATTCTATGTGTGCAATGTTTACTGTTCATTTTTATTGTTTATCTCACTTTTATTTATGATCTATTTCACTTGCTTTGGCAATGTTAACATATGTTTTCCATGCCAATAAAGCCCTTAAATTGAATTGAAATTGAATTGAGAGAGAGCGAGACAGAAAGAGAGAAAGAGAGAGAGAGAAAGAGAGAGAGAAAGAAAGAGAGAGAGAGAGAGAACGCAGATGGTATGAAATATCTCTTACCTGACAAAGGTAGCTTGCTGACAAAACATTGCTGATTATACAAACATGAAGCTAGGACCGGTAGACAAATAAGCTTATCAGTGCTGATATACGGTACAGCACTTAATAGTTCAACGACACAGCTTCACACCACGTTCCCAGGAATTTCCTCGTCCAATGAAAGCCTTCTATTGTTCCTTAAGAAGAGTACCCAGGAGCCAGGTAGATGGTAGTTTATTGATGATTGATGAGAGCTGTATTTCACACCAACAGGTGTCTGGCCTGAACTAGAAACACCAACCTGTTGGTCTTCATCTTGTATGGAAGCTTTACCTATACTTAGAAGAGCAGTACGAGACAAGAGAGAAGAATGGATGGACTTGTTTACACAGCTCAGAGATATATAAAGAGAAACAGAGAAAGCAAGAAGAGAGGAGAACGGATTAAAGGGAGCCGCCTCGCCAGTCATGCGCTGCTGCTGACAGAACAGACTGGCAGGGGCATGAAGAAAAGAAGGGAGCAAAGGATGGAGGAGATGAAAGGAAGATGAGAGCGGGAGAACAAGAAGCTGGCATTGGTAGGAGGCTGTGAAAGGTCTACACCGTTTGATCCCGACCAGGGCTGTGGAACCATGGTTCTGCTCTGTGTAACCATGGAGCTGCTGTGTGACATTCCACACACACACACACACACACACACACACACACACACACACAGAGACCTGATGCCGACCCGCCCTGCACCCACACACGGGCCAGACAGGGGTCGCCACACGTACGCACGGCTCTGTGTGTGTTGCACGCTTGGCAACACAGGCACATACAGTATGTGACATACCTGATCCCACTGCCTCCAAAGTGGATGTGGTTCAAGATGACCTTTATCATACCTGCTAAGCAGTGTGTATGTACAACCACATAATATTGATTAGTCACAGTGGTTTCCTTAAGTGATTTATATATAATAATAATAAACTCAGCAAAAAAACAAATGTCCTCTCACTGTCAACTGCGTTTATTTTCAGCAAACATAACGTGTAAATATTTGTATGAACATAAGATTCAACAACTGAGACATAAACTGAACAAGTTCCACAGACATGTGACCAACATAAATGTAATAATGTGTCCCTGAACAAAGGGGTCGAGCAGTATGGCTGGTGGCATTGTCATGCCGGAGGGTCATGTCAGTATGAGCCTGCAGGAAGGGTACCACAGGAGGGAGGAGGATGTCTTCCCTGTAACACACAGCGTTGAGATTGCCTGCTCAACAAGCTCAGTCCGATGATTCTGTGAAACACCGCCCCAGACCATGACGGACCCTCCACCTCCAAATCGATCCCGCTCCAGAGTACAGGCCTCAGTGTTTTTTATGTTTTATTTTATTTCACCTTTATTTAACCAGGTAGTGTCACGCCCTGACCTTAGAGATCCTTTTTATGCCTCTATTTGGTTTGGTCAGGGCGTGAGTTGGGGTGGGCATTCTATGTTTTGTATTTCCATGATTTTGTATTTCTATGTTTTGGCCGGGTATGGTTCTCAATCAGGGACAGCTGTCTATCGTTGTCTCTGATTGGGAACCATACTAAGGACCATTTTTCTCACCTGTGTTTGTGGGAACTTTGTTTGATGGCTTTAAGCTTCACGGTTGGTTTTGGTATTGTTTATTGTTTTGTTGGCGACATCTACTATTAAACACCACGCTGCACCTTGGTCCAGTTCTTCCTTCAACAGCCGTGACAGAACTTCCCACCACCAACGGACCAAGCAGCATGGCAAAAAGGAGGAATGGACATGGGAGGAGATCCTGAACGGCAAGGGATCCTGGACATGGGAGGAGATCCTGGCCGGAAGGGATCGCCTTCCATGGGAACAGGTGGAAGCATTGAGGAAGGCGGAGGCAGCGACGAAAGCAGAGCGGCAGTGTTACGAGGGAACACGGCTGGCAATGAAGCCCGAGAGGCAGCCCCCCCAAAAATGTGTGTGGGGGGGGGGCACACAGGGAGTGTGGCTGAGTCAGGTTGGAGACCTAAGCCAACTCCCCGTGCTTACCGTGGTGAGCATGTGACTGGTCAGGCTCCGTGCTATGGGGTGATGCGCACTGTGTCGAGGCTGAGCATTCACAGGCTGGTGTGCTCGGTGCCAGCATCCCACATTTGCCGGGTGAAAGCGGGCATCCAGCCAGAACGGGTGGTGCCAGCTCTGCGCTCGAGACCGCCAGTGCGCCTCCACGGCCCAGTGTATATACGCTGAAAATCTGGTCAAACGGTGTCAAACGGTTTTATTATATTTCAGTCTTCTGTGATATAAAGTGTAATATTGGGATACAAACTCAAAGTACATTTCAACTCTATATCTGACATGGTACAGGTCTCTTCTTCTTTTTAAGCCCATAACCATGTGTGTGACGTGTATACTTTAGTTTCAAAGTAGATTTGTTTAAGACTACCAAGAATCACCCTGATTTAACCCACTGCAGTAAAAAGTTAAACCATTCAAAAGAGTCACATTTGTAGGAATAAAACAGAAACCACTGTTTATTACAACCCCATCTTCCGGCTATTGGAGGTTACTGATGTAACCCCGGTTCTATGAACCAGGCGCAATTATTGTAATTTTCAGAGATTCTCTCCTGATCCCATTTTCAAATAAGGCAACCCCGTATGGTGTTGCGACCAATGCTTTGGGAAATGCCGGGCTACTGTCTTATACAGCCTATAGTTAACTACAGTACACCCTCTGAGCCCTCTGGTAAATCATTTCTCTGATATAGGCAAAGTACTGTGACAGTGTGCAGAAATGAGCTACAGAGTCTTTCCAGGGCTCAGAGGAAATGGTCAACGTCAGGAGGAAACTCTCTCTTCCAAAGAGTTCTTCTCTTTCTCTTTTCATCTCTTTTTCTCTGTCTGTTCTAATGGGAGGGAGGTAAAAAGGGAGGAGGGAGTACAGTAAAGTGTGTGACTGTGTGTGTGTGTGCGTGTGCTCCCTTGCGTGTGTCTGTGTGTGTGCGTGACTCTTTGTGTGTGTGTGCGCTCTACTGCTTTAGGAGAGTAGTTCAATGTTTTTATGGAGCGTGTGTTGAGGGCTGTATGGGGCCTCCTGCAGACGCTCTTACACAGCCTTGATAGAGAAGAATGGACTAGGGCTGGATATGAGGTTTGAATGAGGGCTGTAGGGATGGATGAGGTTTGGATGAGTTTTATTTGGCACAATAAAGAGGAATGGATGCGGGGTAGAGCATTTCAGTATGACCTTTCTTTCAAATACTTTTGAGTGTTTGATTAAGCTGGCCAGATGATGGGCGAGGTTTGCACTTTTGGGACTATTCCATTTCTCAATCAAGTGCAATGACAAAGAAGGTAAAAAACAGAGACCTATGTCTAGATGAACTGTTCCACAACAAACAGAACACACCCCTGACCTTGAGTAACTAACTCTCCCTTTCCTTAGTTACACAACAGTATAAGGAGCCTGGGAGCTAATCTGGCCTTCTAAAAGGCTCACACTGCCTTAATCCCAATCCACAGGACACACATGCCCCAACCACATCATTAACCCCAGCTAGTAGCTGGTCACTGTACAACTGAAACCTGTCTCAGCTCTCTACACAAGGCCTGGACACTAGAACCTCCACCCACACACTTCTATTAGGTTCAAAGTGTTATATAAATGCGCTGTCCTTATGCCATGTTGTGTCATGTGGTGTGTCCTTAAAAACACCATGCAATGATAGATCACATCCCATTCAGATACAGCTAAATCACATCCCATAGAGATACAGACACAGTCACATTTTCTGTAGATAGAGATACTCCACTGGGTACAGACGACAATTCAACGTCTATTTCACACGTTGATTTAACCAGTGGGTGCCTAGTGGGACTTGTTCACAGACCTGGCTTCAAATATATCTATTTGATTATGTGTTATTTAAATGCTTATTTTCTGTATATTTTAGTATTTTCAAATAATGTGGTCGGAATCAACTACTTCTATTGGAAGTATTTTTAAATAATTTCCTATAAATAGCCTACTATTCCAAAGTATTTTCAACTACTTATTTCAAAAATTATTTCAAATACCTGGGTTATTTAATGCATAGGAGTGTATTTGAGTATTTTCATATACATGCCAATACTTTCCAAGCTTATTTCTAAATACATTCAAATTTTCAACTACTTGTGTTTTCATATAAAAAATATCTGAATACTACGAAATGTATGTGAAAGTAACATTATTTGAACCCAGGTCTGCTTGTTTTATGCATTTATGCATTTATAATCCCAGTTTTATTCTGGGATTATGAACACTAACAATGACTGGTTGTTAGCAGCTCTGAGCAACAGCATGCCAAACGACTGAAATTTAAATTTAAATTTACAGGCCCCAAAAGTCATTATAGCAAATTACTCTGATTAGGCTTCCTAATCACATCCTGTTCCGTGCCAATCAAAATGGCCACCACTCCAATGCCTCTTGTAGCTTGAAGAAGAGAGAAACTGCCCACGATGGGCTCTACCCCTGAACATGTAACTTCACTGAATGCATAACAAAATACAGCAGACTCCTGATAATTGACAGAGAGTGGGCACTAAACTGGAGCATGCTATTATCAGGAGAAATACAATGTAGAGTGCAGTTTTACCTGAATAGGTTCTTGGGTCAGTCTCATAGGTCCTACACACTCTTCTGTGGCTGATACCTGGAACACAACCAGAGAGAGAGAGAGAGAGAGAGACAGAGAGAGACAGAGAGAGACAGAGAGAGACAGAGAGAGACAGAGACAGAGACAGAGACAGAGAGAGAGAGAGAGAGAGAGAGAGAGAGAGAGAGAGAGAGAGACAGAGAGAGACAGAGAGAGAGAGAGAGACAGAGAGAGACAGAGAGACAGAGACAGAGACAGAGACAGAGACAGAGACAGAGACAGAGAGACAGAGACAGAGAGAGACAGACAGAGAGACAGAGACAGAGACAGAGAGAATGAGTTCATGTTCAAACAAAACAAGAAAACAATGAACACCAAGAGTAAACAAAGAGAGAGCAGAAGTAAAAACTGAAATGTAGAAAACAGAGAAACAGAGCACTGCTTACCATTTTACCCTCTCCTTCGAGTACCATACATGCCCTGCACCTCTCTCTCGCTACTGCTTTTCCTCCTCTCCCTCTCTCTTTCTCTCTCTCTCTGATGGTCTCAACCCATTAATACTCCATACTGTAGGTACATCCATAGGCAGGTATTCCTCAGTAAAAGACAAAAGCTCCACACTCCCAGGAAAACCTTCTTTAGCTTACTGAACCCTGTTACTGTATCACCTAGCAGGAAGGATTTCTGGCTACTGAACTGTTGACTAACAGAGCGGCTTAGGACGTTCCACACTCAGACACACACACGTACACAACGTATTAGTGACGCAGCAAGAGCAGGTCCATTACAAGCCTATTTACAGAGTATTAAGGGCTGTGCAGGCTGGATACAGACAGACAGGTGTATGTCAGTAATGCCATGTGGAGGAGCAGTACTAACACTGTTGATAGACTGTAGCTAACGCAGCTTCAAAAATGACATGTACAGTACATCACATCACAGGCAATGACATCTCACAACAATACCTCCCCCAACATGATCGAGTTGACAAGTCTCTACATATGCAGAATGCCTCTTTGGACATCAGTCATTAACTGCTTATGTCATCATTATCACAGCTCAATGACTCACTAGCTGTGAGTTAATTGTCCCATTTGGCCCCCATTACAGAGTTGAGTGGGGCCAGCTCTGGTCTGCTGCGGTCACATCAGATGGATGAGGGGTTGTTTGTGTTTGTTGGATGTTAGTTAGGATCTGATGTATGGCCAATGTTGTATGGTGATTATTACCAACAACGAGCTCATTAGGTCTCTGTGCCCTGTCCCAGTCTCTGTCCCTGTCGCTGTCCCCGTGCCTGTCTCTGTGCTCGTCCCCATCTCTGTCCCCGTCCCCGTTCCTGTCACCACCTCTGTCCCCGCCCCCGTTCCTGTCACCACCTCTGTCCCCGTTGCTGTCCCCATCTCTGTGCCCTGTCCCTGTCGCTGTCCCCGTCTCCGAGCCTGTCTCTGTTCCTGTCTGCATCGCTGTCCCCGTCTCTGTCGCTGTGCCTCCTCTGGTCCCTGAACTATGTAGGTGTAGCAGGATGGTGAGGGGCATAGATGGGTGTATAGAGAGCCTGAACTATGTAGGTGTAGCAGGACGGCGAGGGGCATAGATGGGTGTATAGAGAGCCTGAACTATGTAGGTGTAGCAGGACGGTGAGGGGCATAGATGGGTGTATAGAGAGCCTGAACTATGTAGGTGTAGCAGGAGTGTGGGAGGCATAGATGGGTGTATAGAGAGCCTGAGCTATGTAGGTGTAGCAGGACGGTGAGGGGCATAGATGGGTGTATAGAGAGCCTGAACTATGTAGGTGTAGCAGGACGGTGAGGGGCATAGATGGGTGTATAGAGAGCCTAAAGCAGTGACGGCTTAGAGCATAAAACTCTCTACAACCTCTCTCTCTCTTTTAAACCATCCCTCTTCTCTATGTCTCCCTCTCTCTTTCCATTCCTGTCCTATTTTTTTTTTACCTCTCTCTCTCGGTCTCTCTCTTTTCACATAGTGTCCAATCATTTCCCCTCTCTCAGTATGCACCACAGCTAACAATGGCCTATGTTCTTCCACAGTGCTGTGTGTGTGTGTGTCTGTGTGTGCTGCAGCTCTGGCTCAGATAAAATACTATGGCACCCTGAAAGCTCTCAGATACATTAGCTAACCCCTTAACACACATACATATACATTACACGACACGTGCACACACACTCTCTCACACAAAAACAAAAAACTCTTGCATCCTTTCCACTTCAAATTCTCTTTTAGCCTTTCATCAGACCACCTGGTAACTGAGACCTGTCTGCCTGCCTGCCTGCCTGCCTGCCTGTCTGTCTGTCTGTCTGTCTGTCTGCCTGTCTGTCTGTCCATCTGTCCGTCTGTCCGTCCATCTGTCCTGAATGTAGAAGAGGCCAGGTAACAGAGAACGCAAGAGTACCATCTACCTGTGTGCGTATGAGTGTGTGTGTGTGTGTGTGTGTGTGTGTGTGTGTGTGTGTGTGTGTGTGTGTGTGTGTGTGTGTGTGTGTGTGTGTGTGTGTGTGTCCATAAGCATAACAACAGGGAAAGGGAGATACCTAGGTCACATATAACATGTCAAAACAACAGGTACACATCTCTCTCTTTCTGCATTCAGGGCAACATTCAGTTGAACAACGGGTACACATCTCTCTCTTTCTGCATTCAGGACAACATTCAGTTGAACAACAGGTACACATCTCTCTCTTTCTGCATTCAGGACAACATTCAGTTGAACAACAGGTACACATCTCGCTCTCTTTATGCATTCAGGACAACATTCAGTTGAACAACAGGTACACATCTCTCTCTTTCTGCATTCAGGACAACATTCAGTTGAACAATGGGTACACATCTCTCTCTTTCTGCATTCAGGACAACATTCAGTTGAACAACGGGTACACATCTATCTCTTTCTGCATTCAGGACAACATTCAGTTGAACAACGGGTACACATCTCTCTCTTTCTGCATTCAGGACAACATTCAGTTGAACAACGGGTACACATCTCTCTCTTTCTGCATTCAGGACAACATTCAGTTGAACAACGGGTACACATCTCTCTCTTTCTGCATTCAGGACAACATTCAGTTGAACAACGGGTACACATCTCTCTCTTTCTGCATTCAGGACAACATTCAGTTGAACAACAGAAAACAAATGCAGTGAGACTCAGTGAGTAACTTACATACAGTACATACTGCTCATTATGGGTTTACCTGCTCTAACTACAGTATCAGCTACCAACCAACCATACCTTCCATTTCCATAGAAATATATTACCAATATCTTAGGCTTCTGTAAAGCAGAGAATACGCTTCTGTAACAATGTTAACGACTGGTTCCTAAAATTTCCTTTTTTCTCACCACATGTTGAAATGAAGCACTGAATATCTCTATTTTATTCTAATATGATTAAAAGTCTCTCATTATCAGTTCATGTTCTTCATCATGATGAACAGACTTTGAGGGACTTACTGACTGTGAGCCATAATGGAAGTAACATTATCCAATGTCTTCTTACCATGCAGTGTGATCTAACACGGGGAATTATGGCCTGGACACACTTAGATAACACTCTACATGGTCTGCATGAAACAAGACACTTATCAACATGTAGTAAGTCCTAATGAGACCACAGTATGAATTAAGCATTAGAGACCAAGAACGTTTATAAATTGTCCCAGTAATTCACAGAAGTGAAGTAACAGAGGAACCAGGAATACAATGAGGGTTAATTCCCTAAACACAGCAGAGTCATTTTCCACAGTCTTGTCCCATAAAGAACAACCAGTTATACTCATACACTCAGAATCATCTGACTGCTGCTCCTGCTGGGTGAGGGCATTTTAACACGCACACACAAACACATGCACACGTTTGTTTTACTATACTTGTGGCGATTTAAATGTATTCCCATTCAAAATCCTATTTACCCTAACCCTTAACCATAACCTTAACCCCAAACCCTAACCCTTAACCCCAAATCTAACCCTAACTCCTAACCCAACCTTAACCCTAACTCCTAACTTCTAACCCTAACCCCTAACCATTAACCTTAACCCCAAACCCAACCCTAACTCCTGACTCCTAACCCTTAACCCTTAACCCCAAACCTAACCCTAACTCCTGACTCCTAACCCTTAACCCCAAACCTAACCCTAACTCTTGACTCCTAACCCTTAACCATAACCCCAAACCTAACCCTAACTCTTGACTCCTAACCCTTAACCATAACCTTAACCCCAAACCTAACCCTAACTCCTAACCCTTAACCCCAAACCTAACCCTAACTCCTAACCCTTAACCTTAACCCCAAACCTAACCCTAACTCCTAACCCAACCTTAACCCTAACTCCTAACTTCTAACCCTAACCCCTAACCCTTAACCTTAACCCCAAACCTAACCCTAACTCCTGACTCCTAACCCTTAACCCTTAACCCCAAACCTAACCCTAACTCTTGACTCCTAACCCTTAACCATAACCTTAACCCCAAACCTAACCCTAACTCCTAACCCTTAACCCAAGTTTTAAGTTCCTTGGCATACACATCACAGACAAACTGAATTGGTCCACTCACACAGACAGCATCGTGAAGAAGGCGCAGCAGCGCCTCTTCAACCTCAGGAGGCTGAAGAAATTCGGCTTGTCACCAAAAGCACTCACAAACTTCTACAGATGCACAATCGAGAGCATCCTGGCGGGGTGTATCACCGCCTGGTATGGCAACTGCACCGCCCTCAACCGTAAGGCTATCCAGAGGGTAGTGAGGTCTGCACAACGCATCACCGGGGGCAAACTACCTGCCCTCCAGGACACCTACACCACCCGATGCTACAGGAAGGCCATAAAGATCATCAAGGACATCAACCACCCGAGCCACTGCCTGTTCACCCCGCTGTCATCCAGAAGGCGAGGTCAGTACAGGTGCATCAAAGCTGGGACCGAGAGACTGAAAAACAGCTTCTATCTCAAGGCCATCAGACTGTTAAACAGCCACCACTAACATTGAGTGGCTGCTGCCAACACACTGTCAATGACACTGACTCAACTCTAGCCACTTTAATAATGGGAATTGATGGGAAATTATGTAAATATATCACTAGCCACTTTAAACAATGCTACCTTATATAATGTTACTTACCCTACATTATTCATCTCATATGCATATGTATATACTGTACTCTATATCATCGACTGCATCCTTATGTAATACATGTATCACTAGCCACTTTAACTATGCCACTTTGTTTACATACTCATCTCATATGTTATACTGTACTCGATATCATCTACTGTATCTTGCCTATGCTGCTTTGTACCATCACTCATTCATATATCCTTATGTACATATTCCTTATCCCCTTACACTGTGTATAAGACAGTAGTTTTTTTTGAATTGTTAGTTAGATTACTTGTTCGTTATTACTGCATTGTCGGAACTAGAAGCACAAGCATTTCGCTACACTCGCATTAACATCTGCTAACCATGTGTATGTGACAAATAACATTTGATTTGATTTGATTTGATTTGAACCCCAAACCTAACCCTAACTCCTAACCCTTAACCCCAAACCTAACCCTAACTCCTAACCCTTAACCTTAACCCCAAACCTAACCCTAACTCCTAACCCAACCTTAACCCTAACTCCTAACTTCTAACCCCTAACCCTTAACCTTAACCCCAAACCTAACCCTAACTCCTGACTCCTAACCCTAACCCTAACTCTTGACTCCTAACCCTTAACCATAACCTTAACCCCAAACCTAACCCTAACTCCTAACCCTTAACCCTTAACCATAACCCCAAACCTAACCCTAACTCCTAACCCTTAACCCCAAACCTAACCCTAACTCCTGATTCCTAACCCTTAACCCTTAACCATAACCTTAACCCCAAACCTAACCCTAACTCCTAACCCTTAACCCCAAACCTAACCCTAACCCTTAACCTTAACCCCAAACCTAACCCTAACTCCTGACTCCTAACCCTAACCCTAACTCTTGACTCCTAACCCTTAACCATAACCTTAACCCCAAACCTAACCCTAACCCTTAACCCTTAACCATAACCCCAAACCTAACCCTAACTCCTAACCCTTAACCCCAAACCTAACCCTAACTCCTGATTCCTAACCCTTAACCCTTAACCATAACCTTAACCCCAAACCTAACCCTAACTCCTAACCCTTAACCCCAAACCTAACCCTAACCCTTAACCTTAACCCCAAACCCTAAACCTAACTACTAACTCCTAACCCTTAACCTAACCTTAACATTAACCCCAAACCCTAACTCCTAACCATAACCCTCATTCTAACCCTAACCTTAATTTATACCCTTACCTTAAACCTAACCCCTAAGCCTAAAATAGCCTTTTTCTTTGTGGGGAGTGGCAAAATGTCCCCACTTGTCCAAATGTTACTTGTTTTAATATCTTTGTGAGGACTTCTGGTTCCCACAAGGATAGTAAAACCAAATCACACACACACACAAACAAAATATATGCACGGACACACACCCTTATCACCATAGCAGTCCTATTGATGAATATTAGTGTGTGTTTATCTTTCACCCAAAGCTTAATACCAACAAGCACACTTCTTTCCACCTCTCAACCTCTCCCCAGATGGTTAGAAGGAGCCAAAGCACTGAGATCCAGTGCACAAAAAACAACTAACTCTCTGCTCTATGACACATATGACCCCAATAAATAAACATATGATATGCTTTTCTGTATAGGTCTTTGAACTTCATTTATTTGAACCCCCCTTAAAGGACATCTATTTTATAATAGGCCTAATTTAATGGCCTTCATATAGTTGGTAGACTTTGTCCAGAAGGGCCCCCCATAACATTAGCTTCTCAGAAGTTCTAGTTTTTGTTCACAGGACCCTGTGACTGGGGTGACCAGGGCCTGGGTGTGTGTGTGTGTGTGTGTGTGTGTGTGTGTGTGTGTGTGTGTGTGTGTGTGTGTGTGTGTGTGTGTGTGTGTGTGTGTGTGTGTGTGTGTGTGTGTGTGTGTGTGTGTGTGTGTGTACACATACGTGTATGTGTTCCAGGACAGCTATATTATTAGTGGCCTAGTTGTGACCCGCTCATGGGTTCTGCTCTAAGCACACTGACCCACTTCCTTTATCCCTCGTTTTGAGATGGACAGACAGTAGTGGAGATGAAATGAAGGAGAAAAACAGCCGTGGCTCCCTGCCAGGGGCCCTCGAACCCCCTCAACTGACACTATTATTTGTCTGCTACACAGGAATACTGTGTGTGTGTGTGTGTGTGGGGGGGGGGGGCTACACAATCAGAGATGATGACGATACTCATGGCAGTGTGTAAATAATGAGTGGTTTGGATGATAATGATAAACATGCATTTTGAGGTTGGAATTAGAACATTTGTAGTACAAGAGCTCTTTAGAAGCACAGACACATACATCACACATACATTTCTCTCTGAATACTCTGCCTCTTTTCCCTCTCTTTCTCTCTCTATCCAGTGTCAGCCTTTTAATTCTCTCCTCCTTGTCTGTCTGTCTGTCACACAGAATACAGGTCCTACTTGTCTGAGACAAAGGGCACTCGCCATGCTTTCCTAAGCTAAAACTGGAATCACTTCAAGTGGAGTGGCTCTGTGTGTGTGTGTGTGTGTGTGTGTGTGTGTGTGTGTGTGTGTGTGTGTGTGTGTGTGTGTGTGTGTGTGTGTGTGTGTGTGTGTGTGTGTGTGTGTGTGTGTGTGTGTGTGTGTGTGTGTGTGCAGAAGAATCTCTTTGTCTTCTTCTACATTGAGTCATGATACGAGTCTAGGTATAAATGGGTTAAATGCACCGATCAATGCCATGTCATTGGTGCTCTCTGCTTTCTGCTCTGAGAAAAAACACCCAGCTTCCAGTGCAGCTAATGACTAGTAATGGTATTCCATCTAACAGCCTTCTGGAAACTAAGCGAGGATGGAACGGTCTCTCTCCAAGTGCAGATGCACATGACACGCCTCTGAGTCTGACCTGTGGACAATGACAACTATGTCCACACTAGAATGATTACAATGTTGATTTGGCCTCACTCTAACAGTTTCTTATTTGGTGGAACATGTTCTGATTGCAAAGCCTCTTGAATTAATAATACTACATAATGATTTATTCAACTTATATAGCGCTAGTCATTACATATAGAATCTTTAAAGCAACAACAAAAAAGACAAGTAATTTAGAAAAAAAACATAATTCATGAAAAAGGTCATGAGAGGGTTGGGAAAGTGATGGGGATCTAGCTGAGTTCTATGGAGGGTTTGTGTTAGTGATATGTTGTACTTGTGACAGAGGTCATGACCCAAAAGACCAAGAGTCATTACTTATGCAGATATTAAGAAAAGTAAACAAAAATGTGTTACACACCGTGTACACACAAGCTACAGCACCTGTTAAAAAAAATCAACTAATCAGCGTTTTCCGTTGTGACCTCGATTATTTGAATTAGGTTTGTTAGTGCTGGCCTGTAACAAACAAGACTCTGCCAGATGGCCTGACAACACAGGCTGTGTGAGAAGCCCTGGAGGAGAGAATATACAGAGTACAGGGCAACATGATCAGCCCTCTCACATGTGACTGTTCACACTGTTCACATCACAACCCTGCTCTGCCCTGTCCGCCTGGGTAAACAACCACTGTAGCAACACAACAAGACACAGACATACAGCCGGGTTTTGGTGACCAATAGCATCAATGATACCTTCTCATCCCAAGAAGACAGAGAGAGAGAGATCAAGAAAGAGAGAGCGAGCGAGAAACAAAGAGGAAGAGAGAGAGGAAGAGAGAGAGAGAGAGTGTGAGAGAGGAAGAGAGTGTGAGAGAGAGAAAGAGAGAGGAAGATAGACCACATTCTTACATCTCTATCCCTCTCCCTCATCTCTCCTCAACTCATGATACAGTTATATAAAGGCCATTAAGTTATTAGGCCATAGTGGGATGTTACTGTGTGAGGTTTGTGACCACTCTGTCATATGGCCTACATAGCACTGTCTCAAACTGATGACATTAGAGATGAGCAATATCAGTCTGGTAGTCAGTCAGTCAATGAATCGGTCAGTCTGATTCACCCTAATCCCAACCCTTCCAAAAATAAGTTGGGTAGCCTAGTGGTTACCGCAAGTTCAAATCCCTGAGCTGACAAGGTACAAATCTGTCGTTCTGCCCCTTAACAGGCACTGTTCCCGAAGCTGTCATTGAAAATAAGAATTTGTTCTTAACTCTTAATTTGTTCTTAACTGACTAAATAAAAGGTTAAAATATATATTTTTATTTTTGTCAATTAGTCAATCACTGTTTATTTGTATAGCGCTGTATGTACACCTATACATTTGTACATTTGTCACATAGTACTTATCAGCAACCCAAAGTGCTTTATGATACATGACTGAGACCCAGATGGTTCAAGTGTCACTAAACTATTTTGAACAATGAGTTAAATTATAAAGTTAATTATCTTGGACTACACTTTCACCATGGTGCTACTCTCACTCACTCACTCACTCACTCACTCACTCACTCACTCACTCACTCACTCACTCACTCACTCACTCACCTCACTCACTCACTCACTCACTCACTCACTCACTCACTCACTCACTCACTCACTCACTCACTCACTCACTCACTCACTCACCCTAACCCCAACCCTTCAAAAAAAAAGTTGTGTTTATGACACCAGAACTTCCATCCCTATCTTCTATGAATGTATGATTAATCCTTCCAGCTACCTAGGATGTGTCTGGGCTATGCCCCAAACCAACGCACGCTATGCCCCAAACCAACGCACGCTATGCCCCAAACCAACGCACGCTATGCCCCAAACCAACGCACGCTATGCCCCAAACCAACGCACGCTATGCCCCAAACCAACGCACGCTATGCCCCAAACCAACGCACGCTATGCCCCAAACCAACGCACGCTATGCCCCAAACCAACGCACGCTATGCCCCAAACCAACGCACGCTATGCCCCAAACCAACGCACGCTATTTATATCTTTCTACCTCAACACGCTGATGGATCACAAACAATCATAATAAATTCCATGAACACAAAACAATCACATTATTCATGAATGATATCAGACTAGCTATCCCCCATGCAAGACATAATGAGATTCGTGTATAATTGGTTTTAAAGCAGATACTTGATAAGACACTAGAATATAATGGCCTTCTGAATATCTTGATTCATTCCTTGTGATTGTGAAAAAGCAAACCCCTATCTACCTTGCCACTGGTGTGACTGGTCTGTGTCTCGGCCTCGATGCAGATGTGTCCCCCGCTGTTCTCTCTCCTCTCTCCGTGAGATTTGTTCCGGGACTGCCTGGTCTGGTAAGTGATTACCGAGGGGATGGTGTCGGCCGCGTCCGTCTTGATGAACAGCCCATGGAGGGTGGCCGCGGTGCCCTGGGATATAGTGGTGGTCTGGTGCGGAGAGTTGGACTCTTCCGAGTCTCGGCAGTAGATCACGCCGCTCTGGGAGACGTGGATGCTGGGAGCGCAGCCCATGCCTCACCGCTGGTTCGGAGCCAGATCTCAGATGACAGTAAACAGCGCTCTCTCTGAGTTATCACTGTCCCGGATGCCTGCCGCTGCGCTGTGGCCGCTGTTCTCTCCGATCATCGGCTGCTCCTGGTTGTCTCTCACCTCTCCCCCGCGGGCTGGTTGAGTACATAAAGAGAGAACGAAAGGTGTTTCATCTCTTTAATATCGCCGCTGAGTTTCTCCGCTCCGTTAATTCATGCATGCTCTCCTCCATCCGTTATTTGGAGTTTAATGTAATTTCCGCTGTGATATTCCCTAGTGCTGCAGCTTTCAAATCCAGTCCTTTTAGTGAAAAATGATCATCATTGACGTTATTATGTATTACAGCATACAGGCCTAGACGTTATGTCATTTCATGGCTCGCAATGTCGATTAATGATATGATCTTCTCTAGCTTATATAGCTCAGGCTGTGCGAACGTAACCATTTGCAACCATCAGGCTATCCTTATGTTGGTGTCGTAACAAAGACGCTATTCTTCTCCTTCTCCTTTTCATCATCATATTGATTGGATAAAAAAAAACGCCGCGTGAAATCGCTGGATCACACTGGCTCATTTCCTCTTCATCTGGCCATCGCATTTTATTGTCTGAGGTCTCTCTCTCTCATCTACACATCATCGTAGGCTGCTGTCACCCAATTCAGGGCTCGTCGCAGTTGGTCACCACTGGTCAGCAGGTTCCTCCTCGCATTTCCTGGCGGTGTGAATGGATCCAAATAATTTCCAAATTTGAAGAGTGAGCCTATATGTCAACTAGAGACATTATCTATTATCGGACTATCTAGGAGGCTATTCATCAATTTGGCTATTTCACGTGCCACTGCAATTATACAAACACAGAAAAGAGACGATAGACAAATCATTTGTTTAAAAAACGGTGTGCGCGTGTGTATGCGAGAGAGACAGAGACAGAAAAATAGAGAGATATGGTTGTAAGAGATTGTGCTTGTGTGTGTGCGCGCATAGTCCGCACACACGTCAGACATCACACACATCTCAGAGGTGGCATCCTAATGGTAACCTGGTAAAACTCTGGAACCTAGTTGTAACAGGGACCTTAAGGGTTGCCCTATTGCACTGAGCAGTCGGGTGAGTTGAGCCTGCTCTAAAGTTGCCCCAGGTGAGTTTGACTGAAAACAACAAAACTGTACACTGTTAAAATAGTATAGCCATGCTAAGTAGTACACATACACTGAGATCTGGTGTTTGAATATAAACCCAATGTGAATGTTAAAATACACTGACTGTATTTCAAACCGGAATGGAAGTACTCTGAAATAATTATTTTATACTTTAGTTTATTTAGTATATATTTTCTAAACTTTATTTCTTGAACTGCATTGTTGGTTAACGGCTTGTAAGTTAGCATTTCACAGTAAGGTCTACCGTTCACGGTAAGGTCTACACCTGTTGTATGTGACATACTGTTGCATGTGACATACAATTTGATTTGATTTGATTTAAAAGTACTTTTTCAATCTGAATATTGTTGGGGGGGGGGGGTT
Organism: Oncorhynchus kisutch; assembly: GCF_002021735.2. NCBI lineage: Eukaryota > Metazoa > Chordata > Actinopteri > Salmoniformes > Salmonidae > Oncorhynchus > Oncorhynchus kisutch. The sequence goes on along the minus strand of NC_034196.2, from coordinate 26,950,627 downwards.
GTCTTGTAAAAACAATTGTTGGTGTTTCAGTGGATGTAAGGTAGCATCAAAACAAAACTGTGTACTTGACCAATAAACTTTGCATCACGTTCTTCAAAATGAGCGGACCAAGACGCAGCATGCATTGAGTTCCACATCTTTTTAATACAAAGTCAAACTAGAAACAAAACTTACAAAGACCATGAAGTCATAGTGCCCTAACACAGACAATATCCCACAATGCAGGTGGGAGATAGGGCTTCCTAAATATGATCCCCAATTAGAGGCAACGATTACCAGCTGCCTCTAATTGGGAACCATACAAAACCACCAACATAGAAATACACATTCTAGAACACCCCCCTAGTCACACCCTGACCGAAACCACTATAGAGAATCCAAGGGCTCTCTATGGTCAGGGCGTGACACATTGATTTAATTTCATGTTTTGGCAGACTGTCTCTCATACGATCCAATGATTTTGAAATGCCAATGGTTATAGCATAAATGGCTCATAATGTCTGGAATCAAACATGTGGTTTCCATGTGGTTGATACCTTTCCATCGAATCCATTCCAGCCATTATTATGAGCCGTCCTCCCCTCAGCAGCCTCCAGTGATGTAGTTGTCTGTCATATTGAGGTATCTAGCTATAAATTAATCGTGATCAATCAAATGGATAGGTATAAGAAGTAATGGGATTTCCAAATGCCCTTAACTAGGTGTCTTCGCTAGACAGACAGAGACAGGGGGGAGAGGAAGAAATGGTGAAAGATGGAGAGAGAGAAACAGAGAAAGTTATTTTGCAATGTTTGCTTTACTTGACTACAGCAGAGTTCAATATTATAGATTGTGTGTCAGTATTCTTACAAATATGAAAATCTGTATATTGTATGACACAGATACGGCTAAGAATAAAGTAATCTTCTCTCGAACACTTTAAATGTTAGGGGTGGACCTCATGGGATCACTTTGAATGTTAGGGGTGGACCTCATCGGATCACTTTGAATGTTTGGGGTGGACCTCATCGGATCACTTTGAATGTTAGGGGTGGACCTCATCGGATCACTTTGAATGTTTGGGGTGGACCTCATCGGACCACTTTGAATGTTAGGGGTGGACCTCATCGGACCACTTTGAATGTTAGGGGTGGACCTCATCGGATCACTTTGAATGTTTGGGGTGGACCTCATCGGATCACTTTGAATGTTAGGGGTGGACCTCATCGGATCACTTTGAATGTTAGGGGTGGACCTCATCGGATCACTTTGAATGTTTGGGGTGGACCTCACCGGATCACTTTGAATGTTAGGGGTGGACCTCATCGGATCACTTTGAATGTTTGGGGTGGACCTCATCGGACCACTTTGAATGTTAGGGGTGGACCTCATCGGATCACTTTGAATGTTTGGGGTGGACCTCATCGGATCACTTTGAATGTTTGGGATGGACCTCATCGGATCACTTTGAATGTTTGAGGTGGACCTCATCGGACCACTTTGAATGTCAGGGGTGGACCTCATTGGATCACTTTGAATGTTTGGGGTGGACCTCATCGGATCACTTTGAATGTTAGGGGTGGACCTCATCGGATCACTTTGAATGTTAGTGGTGGACCTCATCGGACCCTTCACGAAATCCAGGAAAAGCAACAGCTGGTTTCTGATGGCGACTGATCACATTACCAAATGGGTGGAGGCAATACCCATTAAGGTCAGTAAATGAAGACTACGTGCTTAACTCTAAATTCCCTTCTGTAACACATTAAAAAGGGTGCTTGGAATGAAAAAAAATATTTTTGTTTTGTATGATACCCATCAAGGACGAGACTGGCGAGGCCACCTCCAAGGCGATGATGGACATCTTCAACCCACAGTTCATCCAAGATTGACTTAGTGGTGTTTGTCTATTGATATTAATATTTAACGTACTTTCAGATCACGGAAACCCCACCTGATGTGGTGGAAGTTGAGACATGTACTGAGAAGGATGTGGAGGTTTTTGACCAGGTAAAAATGATTGTCCGCTCTTCATTTATTTTCTGGCCCTCCCAGAGATATTTAAGAAATGTATTTGTAATATGAAATATAATTGCATTCATTCCTGTTATCAATCAAGTTGAGACTGAACATTGACAAGGCGCAGGAGAAACAGAAGGAGAACTACCGGAGCAGAATCACGAAGGAGACCATGTGCTACGACACCCGGGCAAATTACTTGGTTTGCAAGAAGGACGAAAGGAAGACGAGACCTAGGAAACCGCTCTGCTCCTAGCTGGGGTCACCATCTGTTAAGATGAATATAAAAAATCTCATATAATAACTATTTGCATTTTCACACAAAATAACCTGAAGCTAGTTTTAGTTTCCCTAACTCTGATATTGTTCTGTCTTCCTAGGGTTACCTGAGTGGAAGCCACAATCTTCTTCAGTTGGAGCAGTTGGACGGTCGACCACTGAAAGCAATGATGCCCTACACTTCAGTGAAGCTCAATAGACAAAGTATGTTAAGCTTTGGTTGGCATTTGAGAAAGCAATAACTGGGAGTTATGCTGAGCTTATAAAAATGTACCTCTTCCATTTACCTCTCCAAATGACTTTAGGACCTTCGACTGGCCGAGCCCCCAAGGAGGTATCCCGCCCACCAGAACTAGTGAGTTCGGATCAGTCTGATTTTCTGTGCTCTGAGTCGGAGAGGGATCAGCTTGAGGTAGGCTATACCTTCCAAAAGTGTTGAGAAGTACATATCTCCCTATTATAACACTGCACTAAACCATAAAATGTTCTCACGTTGATATAGCATCGGACGCTAACAGTTTATCGAATCCCATTGTGACGCAGAGGGTGACACTTTTTGGTGGAAGACATTATTTGGCATCCGTGTAAGTAAGCATTTCACTGTTTGTCCCCACCTGTTACAAAGCATGTGATGATGAACATTTTATTTGACTCAGGTCAGAGACATTAGCATGATGATAACTGGTGGATTGCATTGAACCCTGTGTTTTCAACCCTGAAGTTTTGTATATATTTAACTAGGCAAGTCAGTTAAGAATTCTTACTTACATTGATAGCCTACAGGGGAACAGTGGGTTAACTGCCTTGTTCGGGGGCAGAACGACAGATTTTTTACCTTGTCAGCTCGGGGATTCAATCCAGCAACTTTCGGTTACTGGCCCAACACTGCCATGTACAAGTTCGTATAAGTGCTCCACCTAACATTAGCAGTCATTGCCTGTCCTTTTTTGATAATGTGAAATAAAATGCCATATTTCCCTAGATTTAGAAGAATAACAAATACCTTACAGATCTTTGAACTGCCTTTATCATTGTAAAAAAAGCGAAACACCTGTTAATGTTTTGTTGTCATTTAATAATTAGCAAAAAAAGGATAACGCATCTGAAGCTTCACAATCATGTCTTCAAAAGGTAATATTGTACTCATTAATTATTATCCTGGACAATCTTCATAATTAGTATTTTCACAAAACTATATTTTGGCTTATATTTTGTTTGAGCATAATACTGTACATTTGACATTTTGGAATTACCAATGAGGAGTTTATCAGCACACCATAAGAATAATAAACAAAAAGAGGGACTCACATCTACAATATTTGGAAACTCCAGAAGAAGGGTTGTTATGTTACACTAGACAGGATGTGAACACCAAGTGTTTAGGAGCATTTGAGAGAGGAAACGGCACCAAAAGAGAAGGGATCTAACTACATGAAACAGGACTGGAAACACCATAATAGTGTTTTCATCTTTTCCGGTAGGGCTCCCAGTCTTCTGCAAGGTGTTGCACGACTCTTGATCAAGTGGTGTTACGACACACGATGTCCTGTTTCAGAACACCTTAGGATGAATGTTTCAGTACACCTTAGGATGAATGTTTCAGTACACCTTAGGATGAATGTTTCAGTACACCTTAGGATGAATGTTTCAGTACACCTTAGGATGAATGTTTCAGAACACCTTAGGATGAATGTTTCAGAACACCTTAGGATGAATGTTTCAGAACACCTTAGGATGAATGTTTCAGAACACCTTAGGATGAATGTTTCAGAACACCTTAGGATGAATGTTTCAGTACACCTTAAATCTGTCTCATAACCCCTTACACCCATGTGTTCAAAACTCAAGCAAAGTTTAGATTTTGTCTCCTTAATGTTGTTGGCAGCTCAGTTGCCACTAGTTTTAGTGTTACATTGTTAAAATGAAGTGTTTGTAAGACATTCTAGTAGGTGAAGCCTAAAACTAATCTTTCTGGTTCATCCCCATTGTTTAAGTAAAATATTTAAGGCATTTATGGCAACCTGGCAAGTTGAGCCTGCTCTGTGGTTGTCCCATTAAGCAGGAGATTTTTTCAAACTGAAAACAACCAAACTGCAAAGAATCCCAGTAGGTGCGTCGCAAAATAATTGCTACACTGGAAGTGTAACTTTTGGTCAGGGCGAACAGAGTGCAGTACACCTTATCCTATTGCTCCGTCGCCTAGCTACGTTAACTTCCCCCGTATGTAGGTAACAACAAGGTAGCGGCCAGGTTTTGTTGAAATGAATAGGAATATCCCATTCTGCAAAAGTTATGCGTCCAATGTAGCAGGCCAGTAAAACTGTTTGTCTGCTTCCTCCCTGTTTAATTATGCGACCGAAAAGTTATGGCATTTCTGCATGTAAACAAATATTTTCCAATTTTCGGGCAAGTGCCCATAATCTTCGGCCAACCCAAAAATACTGCTGACTTGGCCGATGGGTAAGTGCCTTTCAGACTTTAAAGTCAATCTCTGTGTAGGGTATGACATATTGATTAATCAGTTGCAAAAGGGTTTTATATGTGTTATGATGAGAACAGGGCTTTTCAACTCAGGTAACATAGTTTTCAACTCCTGGAAAAATTCCTGGCCCTATAGAGAGGATGAAAACCCTGTCAAACTGCAACAAGCTTGTATTTGTTCATATAAAACTAGACTAACAGGGGGGGGCTTATGTTACACTGACAATAGAAGACAATATAACTAACAGGGCTGAGCTTGCTTTATGCAGGGTTGCATCATAAGGCCCAGTATTGGAAATGGCCAGTGACCAAAATCCTTCAATTCCAGCCCTGTGTAGGCTGTATACAGAACATATATAATTAAAACATTACAGGCACATTAACACAGTCTAGCCCAGGGTTCTCCAACGCTGTTCCTGGTGAGCTACCCTCCTGGAGGTTTTTGCTCCAACACCAGTTGTAACTAACCTGATCAACCAGCTAATTATTAGAATCAGCTGCACTAGATTAGGGTTGGAATGAAAACCTACAGGAGGGTAGCTCTCCAGGAACAGGATTGGAATGAAAACCTACAGGAGGGTAGCTCTCCAGGAACAGGGTTGGAATGAAAACCTACAGGAGGGTAGCTCTCCAGGAACAGGGTTGGAATGAAAACCTACAGGAGGGTAGCTCTCCAGGAACAGGGTTGGAATGAAAACCTACAGGAGGGTAGCTCTCCAGGAACAGGGTTGGAATGAAAACCTACAGGGGGGTAGCTCTCCAGGAACAGGGTTGGAATGAAAACCTACAGGAGGGTAGCTCTCCAGGAACAGGGTTGGAAGGAAAACCTACAGGAGGGTAGCTCTCCAGGAACAGGGTTGGAATGAAAACCTACAGGAGGGTAGCTCTCCAGGAACAGGGTTGGAATGAAAACCTACAGGAGGGTAGCTCTCCAGGAACAGGGTTGGAAGGAAAACCTACAGGAGGGTAGCTCTCCAGGAACAGGGTTGGAAGGAAAACCTACAGGACGGTAGCTCTCCAGGAACAGGGTTGGAAGGAAAACCTACAGGACAGTAGCTCTCCAGGAACAGGGTTGGAAATGAAAAGCCACAGGACGGTAGCTCTCCAGGAACAGGGTTGGAAATGAAAAGCCACAGGACGGTAGCTCTCCAGGAACAGGGTCGGAGAGCGCTGGTCTAGCCCATGTCATCACTATTTGTTGATTTGATGAATTCCAGTCAATTATTTTGATTCAAAAAGTCCTAGGTAGCCTAGCCAACCGAAGTTTGAATATACACCAAATTTGATCACATTCACATGTTCTCTTAAAAGAAACAAATTGGCAAATTGGCATTTCCGTGAATCTGATTGGTCAAGACACACACACACACACACACACACACACACACAGACACACACAGACACAACCTGCAGCACTCTGATGAGAAGGACATAGTGCGCGAGTTGACGAAATGACTACTGTAGCTGGAAACGTCTGATGTTTAATTTAATATCTACATAGGCATACAGAGGCCCATTATCAGCAACCATCACTCCTGTGTTCCAATGGCACGTTGTTAGCTAATCCAAGTTAATCATTTTAAAAGGCTAATTGATCATTAGAAAACCTTTTGCAATTATGTTAGCACAGCTGAAAACAGTTGTTCTGATTAGAGAAGCAATACAATTGGCCTTCTTTAGACAAGTTGAGTATCTGGAGCATCAGCACTTGTGGGCTCGATTGCAGGCTCAAAATGGCCAGAAACAAAGACCTTTCTTCTGAAACTCGTCAGTCTATTCTTGTTCTGAGAAATGAAGGCTATTCCATGCAAGAAATTGCCAAGAAACGGAAGATCTCGTACAAACAAGTGTACTACTCCGTTCACAGAACAGTGCAAACTGGCTCTAACCAGAATAGAAAGAGGGGTGGGAGACCCCGGTGCACAACTGAACAAGAGGACAAATACATTAGAATGTCTAGTTTGAGAAACAGACGCCTCACAAGTCCTCAACTGGCAGCTTCATTAAATAGTACCCGCAAAACACCAGTCTCAACGTCAAAAGTGAAGAGGCGACTCCGGGATGCTGGCCTTCTAGGCAGAGTTCCTCTGTCCAGTGTCTGTGTTCTTTTGGCCATCTTAATCTTTTCTTTTTATTGGCCAGTCTAACATATGGCTTTTTCTGTGGGACTCTGACTAGAAGGCCAGCATCCCGGAGTTGCCTCTTGACTGTTGACATTGAGACTGTATTAACATTGTCTACACTGTATTTCTGATCAATTTGATGTCATGTTAATGGGCAAGATATGTGCTTTTTTTTCCAAAATAAGGACATTTATAAGTGACCCCAAACTTTTGAACTGTAGTGTATATACAGTGGGGCAAAAAGGTATTTAGTCAGCCACCAATTGTGCAAGTTCTCCCACTTAAAAAGATGAGAGAGGCCTGTAATTTCCATCATAGGTACACTTCAACTATGACAGACAAAATGAGAAAAAAAAAATCGAGAAAATCACATTGTAGGATTTTTAATGAATTTATTTGCAAATTATGGTGGAAAATGAGTATTTGGTCAATAACAAAAGTTCTCTCATCTTTTTAAGTGGGAGAACTTGCACAATTGGTGGCTGACTAAATACTTTTTTTGCCCCACTGTAGGTGTTCCTTTTGTCCAGATGAGAAAGGGCAGTGTGGAGTGCAATGGAGATTGCATCATTTGTGGTCTGTTGGGGCGGTATGCAAATTAGAGTGGGTCTAGGGTTTCTGGGATGACGGTGTTGATGTGAACCATGTCCAGCCTTTCAAGGCACTTCATGGCTACAGACGAAAGTGCTACGGGTCGGTAGTCGTTTAGGCAGGTTACCTTAGTGTTCTTGGGCACAGGGACTATGGTGGTCTGCTTAAAACATGTTGGTATTACAGACTCAGACAGGGACAGGTTGAAAATGTCAGTGAAGACACTTGCCAGTTGGTCAGCGCATGCTTGCAATCCTGGTAATCCGTCTGGCCCTGCGGCCTTGTGAATGTTGCCCTGTTTAAAGGTCTTACTCACATCGGCTGTGGATAGCGTGATCACACAGTTTTCTGGAACAGCTGGTGCTGTCATGCATGTTTCAGTGTTATTTGCCTCGAAGCGAGCGTAGAAGTAGTTTAGCTCGTCTGGTAGGCTTGTGTCACTGGGCAGCTCTCGGCTGTGCTTCCCTTTGTAGTCTGTAATGGTTTTCAAGTAGTCTGTAATGGTTTGCAAGCCCTGCCACATCTGACAAGCATCAAAGCCGGTGTATTACGATTCGATCTTAGCCCTGCATTGACGCTTTGCCTGTTTGATTGTTCTTCAGAGGGCATAGTGGGATTTCTTATAAGCTTCCAGGTTAGAGTCCCGCTCCTTAAATGCGGCAGCTCTCCCATTTAGCTCAGTGCAAATGTTGCCTGTAATCCATGGCTTCTGGTTGGGCTATGTACGTACACTCACTGTGGGGACCGCATCATCAATGCACTTATTGATGAAGCCAATGACTGATGTGGTGTACTCCTCAATGCCATCGGAGGAATCCCGGAACATATTCCAGTCTGTGCTAGCAAAACAGTCCCATAGCTTAGCATCTGCTTCATCTGACCACTTTTTTATTGATCTAGTCAGTGGTGCTTCCTGCTTTAATTTTGCTTGTAAGCAAGAATCAGGAGGATAGAATTATGGTCAGATTTGCCAAATGGAGGGGGAGGGAGAGCTTTGTATGAGTCTCTGTGTGTGGAGTATAGGTGGTCCAGAGTTCTTTTTCCTCTGGTTGCACATTTAACATGCTGATAGAAATTTGGTAAAACGGATTTAAGTTTCCCTGCATTAAAGTCCCCGGCTACTAGGAGCGCTGCCTCTGGGTGAGCATTTTCTTGTTTGCTTATGGTGGAATACAGCTCATTCAATGCTGTCTTAGTGCCAGCCCCTGACTGTGGTGGTATGTAAACAGGTGAAAACTCTCTCGGTAGGTAGTGTGGTCTACAGCTTATCATGAGATACTCTACCTCAGGCGAACAATAGCTCAAGACTTCCTTAGATATCATGCACCAACTGTTGTTTACAAAAATACATATTATTTTTCTACCACCATCTTTGAAATGCAAGAAAAAGGTCACACTTCTAGCCATCACTCTGGTTGCAATTCCGATGGTGTCCACAAGATGGCAGCGGTGTATGTGCAAAGTGTCAGATGGATAACTTGAAGTATGAGTGAACTACATGACATTTAGTGTGAAGTCACCCAGGTACATTTGGACAAATCGTGAAGGAGACATTTACATTCACATTATATTTTTCTGCAAGAATATCGTCAAATCTGTATACTTGGACTTTGATTTAGCTTTTCCAGTATTAGTAGCCATATTATAAGTTCAACATTTGCAAAACAACCAGTTTTCATAACTTCATAATATTCTTATCATTTTTGTCCAAAAGGAAAAGGCATGTTGTCGCAAAAGGTTGGCAGCTAAATTTTGCAACAGATACAAGGTTTCCGGATACTCCCGTAAGGCCAAACTCATTGGCTATCTAGTTAGCTTTGTTTGACCCCAATTTGTGCTTATTTGACAGTGTTTGAGTCGATCAAGTGAAGACCACCCGCGTCACCGGCGTGCCATGAAGGCGTCGCTCTCTGACCATATTTGGTGTCCTATAGGATATACTACACTCCTAATGATATAGTGAAGTGTGGTTACATTCTACGATCTCTGAGGAATACATACAAATGTGATTTGACTGGTTGAAACAACGTTAGGGTTAGATTTTCACAGATTCCTTTCTTTGCAAATTGAACAACTGGAAATACATCATCAATCTTGCATGCTATATGGACCTTTTTAGGATATGAAAAATGATTTTACTTAACTAAATGACACTTCATGTTATCTCCAGGACCATTTGGATGATAAATCAGAGCAAGATTTCAGAATGTAAATACACATTTCCCCTGAGAGGGGAATTTATCAAACCTATCGCGGTGAAAAAGGGCTTTGTTGTTAGGAGCTCTCATCCAACAATAGCATGGCATTTTTTCACAGTAATAGCCACTGTAAATTGGACAGTGCAGTTATATTAAAACCAGCCAGCTGTATGTTGATGTTGTCATTGTTCAGCCACAACTCCGTGAAGCATAAGATTTTACAGTTTAATATCCAGTTGGTAGTTTAATCTTCTGCGTAACTCGTAAATTTTATTGTCCAAAGATTGCACGTTTGCTAGCAGAATGGAGGGAAGTGGGTGTTTATTAGATCGCCTACGAATTCTCAGAAGGCATCCCGAACTTCGCCACCTCTTTCCCCGATCATGCAGATCACGGGGATCGGGGCCTGTTCCCGAGGAAGCTGTGTCTTTCGCATCGGGCTCGTCACAGTCGTGAAAGGATAAAGAGGATTCTGCTAGTCCGTGGTGAGCTCATGAAGCTGGTTGAGAGAATGCCCTGAGTGTGCAAAGCTGTCATCAAGGCAAAGGGTGGCTATTTGAAGAATCTCAAATCTCAAATATATTTTGATTTGTTTAACACATTTTTGATAACTACGTGTTATTTCATAGTTTTGATGTCTTCATAGTTTTGAATGAGTAGGTGTTCTAAATCTTTGGACCGGTAGTTTTTATATATATATATATATATATATATATATATATATATATATATATATATATATATATATACATATATTGTGTGTATACATATACACATTTAAATTTATATATTTTTTTTACTGCAACCGCAAACACCAGGAGCCTGCCCTCAAAGACTGTAGATAGCCTGCTGCTGCTCTGCTAACCATCAGATGGGAGAGGAGGTAGGGGACCCAACGTGGGTAACTGGGGGACCTTGCCTTGGCTGGGCCTATGATTTGTTAATCCAGCCGTAGCCACATCAATAACATGTATAGAAGAGGATATTAGCTAAGACTGCCTAGTAATAAACAGCAGTGGTAGTATAGTTACTTCCCTCTCTGGGCCTGCAACTGCAACTGTTACTACACTAATAAATGCAGCGGCTTGCAACTGTCGTGTCAGTGTGCACTAAACCGGATGCAATAAAAGTGAATTGGGACTACTGGAAAGTTGTTGGGCACCTAAACAGAGTTTGCACTGTGAGTTCCTGGAAAAGCCCTGCATAAATCCAATTAATTAATTAATTGATTGAGGAGGAAATGTTGGGTAATCTACGCTTTCTAATCTAATCTATATGCATGTATCGTGTATGGGTGATACAGAATAGCCTACACCTTTAAAGTCTAGAGGTAATACTTTATATTTATGAATGGTGAATACTTGACTTGTTCGGTTTCAAATCAAATCAAATTTTATTTGTCACATGCGCTGAATACAACAGGTGAAGACCTTACAGTGAAATGCTTACTTACAAGCCCTTAACCAACAATGCAGTTTTAAGAAAATACCTAAAATAAAGTAAGAGATAAGAATAACAAATAATTAAAGCGCAGCAGTAAATAATTATAGTGGGGCTATATACAGGGGGTACCAGTACAGAGCCAATGGGTGGGGGCACCGGTGTCGAGGTAGGAGGCAATATTTACATGTAGGTAGAGTTATTAAAGTGACTATGCATAGATAATAACAGAGAGTAGCAGCAGCGTAGAAGGGGGGGGGCAATGCAAATAGTCTGGGTAGCCAGCTGTTCAGGAGTCTTATGGCTTGGGGGTAGAAGCAGTTTAGAAAGAAGCCTCTTGGACCTAGACTTGGAGCTCCGGTACCGCTTACAGTCTGTGACTAGGGTGGCTAAGTCTTTGACAGTTTTTAGGGCCTTCCTCTGACACCGCCTGGTATAGAGGTCTTGGATGGTAGGAAGCTTGGCCCCGGTGATGTACTGGGCCATAGTGCCTTGTGGTCAGAGGCCGAGCAGTTGCCATACCAGGCAGTGATGTTACCCATCAGGATGCTCTCGATGGTGTAGCTGTAAAACCTTTTGAGGATCTGAGGACCCATGCCAAATCTGTTCAGTCTCTTGAGGGGGAATAAGTTTTGTTGTGCCCTCTTCACGACTGTCTTGGTGTGCTTGGACCATGTTAGCTTATTGGTGATGTGGATGCCAAGGAACTTGAAGCTCTCAACCTGCTCCACTACAGCCCCGTCGATGAGAATGGGGGCGTGCTCAGTCCTCCTTTTCCTGTAGTCCACAATCATTTTCTTTGTCTTGATTACATTGAGGGAGAGGTTGTTGTCCTTGCACCGCATGGCCAGGTCTCTGACCTCCTCCCTATAGGCTGTCTCATCGTTGTCGGTGATCAGGCCTACCACTGTTGTGTCTTCAGCCAACTTAAGGATGGTGTTGGAGTTGTGTCTGGCCGTGCAGTCATGAGTGAACAGGGAGTACAGGAGGGGACTGAGCACGGATCCCTGAGGGGCGCCTGTGTTGAGGATCAGAGTGGAGGATGTGTTGTTACCTACCCTTACCACCTGGGGAAGGCCCGTCATGGAAGTCCAGGTGTTTAGTCCCAGGGTTCTTAGCTTAGTGATGAGCTTTGAGGGCACTATGGTGTTGAACGCTGAGCTGTAGTCAATGAATAGCATTCTCACATAGGTGTTCCTTTTGTCCAGGTGTGAAAGGGCAGTGTGGAGTGCAATAAAGATTGCATCATCTGTGGATCTGTTGGTTCGGTATGCAAATTAGAGTGGGTCTAGGGTTTCTGGGATAATGGTGTTGATGTGAGCCAATACCAGCTTTTCAAAGCACTTCATGGCTACAGATGTGAGTGCTACATGTCGGTAGTCATTTAGGCAGGTTACCTTAGTGTTCTTGGACACAGGGACTATGGTGGTTTGCTTGAACCATGTTGGTATTACAGACTCAGACAGGGAGAGGTTGAAAAATGTCAGTAAAGACAATTGCCAGTTGGTCAGCGCATGCCCGGAGTACACGTTCTGGTAATCCGTCTGGTCCTCCGGTCTTGTGCATGTTGACCTGTTTAAAGATCTTACTCACATCAGCTATGGAGAGCATGATCATACAGTCGTCCCCAGATTTTACACTCGTCGCCTGATCCTCACATGGTACCCTGATATTTTTCCGCAAAATCTGTTTCCTTCTACAGTGAATGCCGAGGATCTGGGAGTGGTCAGGTGTCTTTAGTATCTCCTTCCCGTCTGACTCATGTAAGAAAAATTATTTGTCTAATCAGAGGTGAGTAATCACAGTTCTGATGTCCAGAAGCTATTTCGGTCATGAGAGACGGTAGCAGCAACATTATGTACAAAACAAGTTACGAACAAGGCGAAAAAACAAACAAAATAGCATGGTTGGTTAAGAGCCGATAAGACGGCAGCCATCCCCTCTGGCGACATCTTGCACACTTGATTTGTGTTCAGGGACTTGAGAGAGTCTTTCAAAGAGGGAAAGAGAAAGAGAAAGTAAACAACTGCTGTTTTTGAGCCAAGAAGTGCCTATTGTCTGGCAACTAGCTTAGACCTACTGTAAATCAAACAATACCAAGGACAAAACAATCAAATTCTTGGCACAGTGGGGAAACACTGTACACTGCATGATTCCCTTAATCTGATTAGAAGCAAATAGTGTCATATGATCTGATTATATCACGATTATAAAGTGTAACAGTGGGGTTACATCCACCCATAAAGACCATAAAATATGTCCTTATTATGATACAACCATAGGATAACTTGGTGGGAAAACAACCCCCTTAAGAGAAATGTCTATTTTCTGACAGAAATAAGCTACATTTGGTAAGATTTAGTGCATCTGGCTATCCTTATACAAACACATTTTGAAGGGAAATAATAATATTTTGGTTTTTTGTTATTCAATAAAAACTAAAACTTTAAAAAGGGGGAAAACACCCCCCTATATGGGGCAAAATGCCCCCCGGAGATTAGTGTGTCAAAATTCATTATATATGTTTTATTATGGCATTTTTGAGTCATTTGAGTAAAGTCTTAGTATCTTATTTTAAATAAATCAAACATCGGAATAGAATGACATTGCACATCTCATGATTAATATATTTTTATTTTTGCCTTTCCTGTCCAAATCATCCTAAAGTATCTCAAAATTGTGTAACTCAAAGAAGTTACATATAGATTATTTGAACCAATGACTTGCATTGATTGACCTGGGGCATTTTGCCCCAAACATACTCACTTTAAATGTTACTATTTTATTATAAAGTGATTACAATGTATTTCTAATAAAGTTGACTATTTATCTTTAGACTCCCATACTGGTTTATGTAGAAAAAAAAGGTTATAGATCTAACTTCATTAGATTATATATACACTACCAGTCAAAAGTTTTAGAACACCTACTCATTCAAGGGTTTTTCTTTATTTTTTAAAACAATTTTCTACATTGTAGAATAATGGTGAAGACATCAAAACTATGAATAAACAAAACAGTGTTAAACAAATCCAAATATATTTTATATTTGAGATTCTTCAAATAGCCACCCTTTGCCTTGATGACAGCTTTGCACACTCTTGGAATTCTCTCAACCAGCTTCATCTGGAATGTTTTTCCAACAGTCTTGAAGGAGTTCCCACATATGCTGAGCACTTGTTGGCTGCTTTTCCTTCACTCTGCGGTACGACTCATCCCAAACCATCTCAATTTGGTTGAGGTCGGGGGATTGTGGAGGCCAGGTCATCTAATGCAGCACTCTAACACTTCCCCTTCTTGGAGGTGTTTTGGGTCATTGTCTTGTTGAAAAATAAATGATAGTCCCACTAAGTGCAAACCACATGGGATGGTGTATCACTGCAGAATGGTGTGGTAGCAATGCTGGTTAAGTGTGCCTTGAAGTCTAAATAATTCACAGACAGTGTCACCAGCAAATTACCCCCACACCATAACACTTCTTCCTCCATGCTTTACGGTGGGAAATACACATGCAGAGATCATCCGTTCACCCACACCGCATCTCACAAAGACACAGCGGTTGGGACCAAAAATCTCCAAGTTGGACTCCAGAGCAAAGGACAAATTTCCACCGATCTAATGTCGATTGCTCGTGTTTCTTGGTACAAGCAAGTCTCTTCTTCTTATTGGTGTCCTTTAGTAGTGGTTTCTTTGCAGCAATTTGCCCATGAAGGCCTGATTCACACAGTCTCATCTGAACAGTTGATGTTGAGATGTCTGTTACTTGAACTCTGAAGCATTTATTTGGGCTGCAATTTCTGAGGCTGGTAACTCAAATTAACATATCCTCAGTAGCAGAGGTAATTCCGGGTCAACCATTCCTATGACGGTCCTCATGAGAGTCAGTTTCATCATAGCACTTGATGGTTGCAACTGCACTTGAAAAAACTTTCAAAGTTCTTGAAATTTTCCGGATTGACTGACCTTCATGTTTTGGACTGTCGTTTCACTTTGCTTATTTGAGCTGTTCTTGCCATAATATGGACTTTGTATTTTACCAAATAGGGCTATCTAATGTATACCACCCCTACCTTGTCACAACACAACTGATTGGCTCAAACGCGTTAAGAAGAAAATAAATTCCACAAATTAACTTTTAACAAGGAACACCTGTTAAGTGAAATGCATTCCAGGTGACTACCTCATGAAGCTGGATGAGATAAAAATAAAAGTTTTTTGTTTAACCTTTACTTAACTAGGCAAGTGCCAAGAGTGTGCAAAGCTGTCATCAAGGTGACTACTTTGAAGAATCTCAAATATAAAATATAAACACTTTTTTTGGTTACTACATGATTCCATATGTGTTATTTCATAGTGTTGATTATCCTTGAATGAGTAGGTGTGTCCAAACTTTTGACTGGTACTGTATATTAGATCAATGTAGCACAATCGTTTTGTTGTACTGATTTAAAGAGTTGAGACAGATTACATTTTTTTTTGAGCATTTTCTTGGGTGACAACGTGGTTTCTGTGAGAATTACAGGAGGGGGGCGTTTAACCCTGGGGGGGCATTTAACTTCAAGCCACCCTATAACCTGTGCTTAAGGGTCCACTCGGCCCCAATGAGTTAAACTGCAATCTCCTGCAAAACTCTTCTCATAGGCTACAGTGTATAACACCAAATCAGGCCAAGGGGAACAATTCTTCCCATCATGACAGATTAATTCGTCAGTCTAGTCATATGGAGCTTGTCTAAATAAATTATGCATATGGATGCCTATAGTAAATAGGCTAAATAACATTAGATAAAATACTATACGTAAACTCACCAAATTAATGTCTAGGTCATATCAGCAGTTTCTTATCAAGGGCAATTCGTGATAGGCCTGTATAAAAATCCCTAGTCATGGGTTGAAGTCGCATGATAAAAATGGCCTAATCAAGTTGTAGTGTTGGAATAGTGTACTTGTACTACATAGTGTTCTCGTCATCATTAATAACTCAAATTGCCTTACCTTTCGCGGTCCATTGGACAATTCACATTCTACTGTCGAAATCCGACTCATTTCTTGAACCTGGGTTATGTCCTTTGCGAGTGGTAAAACGTTGGGATTATTAATTTCGGTCTAGAAAAGCGCGAAACTGCATCCGCGGTTCTCGGTCGTTGTCTCCATCGAGTTGAGGAATGGATGGCCGGGGACCCGAGAAATGACCGATTTTGAAGTCAGTTAAACTTCAGAGGAACTTTTTCGGGTCCGCTTCTAGGCGTGCAACCGAAGTATGTCCATGCAGTCCTAGTGCCGCCGGATTTGAAGTTGGTGCTTGTTATGGCCATGGAAAAGTGCACGTGCGTTTTATATTAGCTATCTAGCTCGCATGCTCTTCACCCTCTGAAATAAGGAGTTGATTCACTTTCTTTATTTAATGTAATGTCAAATTAAATAAAGGCCTAAAATAATTACCTTTTGTACTGCAGACAAAATCAAAACAACAGTTTAAGTATGATGGTACAGTTTCGGTGGATATCACAGGCTGCTCAAAAAACTGTTGCTTTACATTCCTTTTTCTTCAAGAGTAAGACATGTCACACATTTGCAGGAACAAGGTTCTTTAGCATATTAAATTATGCAGAACCCAATTCTGCTTCTGCACCATCCCTCTCTTGGGCAGCAGGTAGCCTAGTGGTTAGAGAGTTGGACTAGTAATCGAAAGGTTGCAAGATTGAATCCCCGAGCTGACAAGGTAAACAGCTGTCATTCTGCGTACTTAAACCCACCGTTCCTAGGCAGTCATTGAAAATAAGAATTTGTTCTTAACTGACTTGCCTAGTTAAATAAAGATAAAATAAAAACCCCACACATTTAATGTTCACACTGCACAGTTCTGAATGACTGGACAGATGGCACTATGCCACTTTATTGCGGTTGGAATAAAATCTGAGTACCAGCACCATACTCATTCCAAGACGTGGATTCAGTCAGTAAAGATAATGCAATTAGACCACCCTGTGTGTCCGTCTGCAGTCAATTACCCACTTCTCCCTGGTGGATTGGGTGACTGGCCTTTCTGAGATATAGACTAGAAACATTGGATGTCACTCAGCCACTTCTCCTTTAACCCAGGGTTTGGGTGCTGTGCTCTGCTCCTTCTTGACTGTGGGTGTCTCTGTCTGGCATGTGTCATTAAACCGCTCCCTGGCCTTCTCCCAGTTCCTCTGGGTCTTGGTCCTACTCAGAGTCCCAGCCTCGTCCACCGACACAGCAGCTCCTGCCCCAAAGCCTGACTGGGACTTCCGGATCTTTAACTGGATCTACGGGAAAACCAGAATGGTAGGAAATATCAGATCAGATGTGTGAGCAAAGTGAGAAAGAACTGGGATGAAATCACAACAGGTAGAGGATACTGGTCTGAGGTTCGGTCAACTTAAAACTATAGCTATTCATTAATCCCTAGTTAAATACTACAGAAAAACTCCCATCTCTGAACACTGGGAATACTAGGAGGACTCCAAAAGAAAGGGGGAAATGTTAAGATTACCGGGTCTTTCATTCCAGCTCCATCTTTGCCCAGGCCTTCTCCTTTCTTCCAGCCCATCTTCTCCAACATCTTCCTTCCCTTGTTGACTTCACTGATCTCACTGGACAAGGAGGGAAACAAAGTACAAAAAGAGACAAGACAACTTCAGATCAGTCTAGGACGTGGGAACCACTAGTTCTTACTACATACATGTGCATACGTGGCACACACACACTTGCAATGACTCAACCAATCAGATGGCTACGTACACGTGTACAGAGGCGGGTGCGTCATCCCGTTGAAAGACTCCCTCGCTGCCCACGGTCTGACGGCGAGACTCGGCCCGGTCCACATACCTGGGGTTCCTCAGGGCTTTATCCTCCTCATACTCAGCGCTCTGTTGGAACAGAGGGAGACAAAGGAGACACTTACTAAACAAAGTAATATACTCACTGCTGTTAGCGACAAGGAAAGATGGTAAACTATGGGACTGCTCAGTCTCTAGTAACTTACATTTCAACAAGACTTGCTTGAGCAAAAACAGAACAGTTTAATTGGATGAAAACTTCTGTCAGATAACATCTTTGTATACACAGAGAAGCTAGGTGGAGATCTGATTGACAAGGACATTTCCAACAAAGGATTACCAATGGACCTTATTGAGCAGTAATAAAACAGCAGACGGGGACAACAGATGAAGTTGTAGTGGTGGTGGAGAACCAGTCACTTACCTTCAGGCCATATTTAACCTTCATCTGTTTCAGTTCTTTCTGTCGGAGCAGCTCCTTGTCCTCTTTGGTTGGAGCTGGACCTGAGGAACAACACATCTGGCTAGTTAGAGACTGGGCCGTGTGTGTGGCATGGGTAGCTAGGTGTGTGAGCATTGCATTAGTGTTCGGTCTTATACAGACAACGTACAAAGACGGATGCAACACATGAGTGTCCGCAAATTAATCAGGTTGTTCTCTACCGGTCTGTAGTGGTTGGTTCCTCTGGTGTTTGCTGAGGTGAGCCATGACCTGTCCAGGTTCACAGCCGTCACAGGTGTCTGTCCCTGCGTGGATGTGGAAGGACAGAACAGTCTCTCCCATCTTCACCTCATCCCCATGGGTCAGAGGGCAAGGGTCACACTTAGCGTTGGGCTGATGGGAGGGAAAACAATCCTGTTACTACTTCACTTTCCAACCAAGGTGTGTGAGTGAGTGCGTGTCTGACCCACCTGTAGGATTCGGTTGCCATTGAGGACAGTTCCGTTCTGACTTCCCTGGTCCACTAGCATGTAGCACTGTTGGTCCTGGTCAAAGTACACCTCTGCATGGAGCTGGGATATAAATAAAATATATAGAACCCATCAATACCATTATGATTTAATTTGATGGCCTGCAGAATCTAACAAATAAATGAAATAAGTTGTCATACCTTACTGACTCCCATTTCAGATATACTAATGGCATGGTTCATATCCTTCTCCCTGAAAAGATAGACTTATGTGAAAACAGTACCTCAAAATGTCACAGGTAGTTTAAACTTAATTTCAGAAATAATGATCTGAGCTCTCATTCCCCCTGGTGGTTAAATAGACAAACTGACCACGCATGGGCCATTCAATCGAAACAAAGCAGAGTCTACAGCGCTGTACTGACCTGCCAATGGTGGCTGGAGAGTCAGCTGTGATGATGAAGAGTGTTCCTGTCTGTAACACTGGAGATCTGACCACTGTCACCCTCACACAGGGTGGCCACACCTTCTCAGCAACTGGGGACACACATACACACAATATCACATACACTGACAATTCTGCTGAGCAATATTTTAACTACAGGAAACATTTAGGAAAACAGATGAACAAATATCAGGTGATGTTAGACTTTTGACACAGTGCTTTGTTTCATTCTGCCTTCACCTTTAAAGAAACTCCAGCGAAAAGTGCATAGAAAGCTGACAGGCTAAATAACTCTAAACTGTGTCCGTCCTCGCCTCTCACCTTCCTGACTCTCTATCTCTGACTCTGAGCTGTATATTGTGGGAGGAGGGGAGGAAGAGGTAGACTTCCATTCTCTCTCCGACTCCGTGATCTCCCCCTCCTCAGGATCATTGTTCCCACTCGAGTCATCACTCTGCGACGCAGACGCTGCTTTAGCCTTCTTCTTTTTCTTGATGAGTTTATCTGATTTTGCCTTCTTCTTCTTCCTCCGCCTCGAGCTGCTCGCATCATCGGAGCGCAACCCGTCCCTCCTCTTCTTCCTCTTCAAGGAGCGTTCGGCACTCTTCGCCTGGCGAGTCTTCAAGGAGCGTTTTTTTTGCAGATGAGTGTCTGGAGTAAGCGACCGGCCCCTATGCCTGCGCGAGCCTGTGCCCCTCTTCGGGATTCGCCGCTCCATCCACTCATCAAGGTCCAGCTCCTCCTTTACAAGGCCCTGTCGGCAGACAGGCAATAAATCAGAGGGGAGGATGCACCTGAAGCATCTCCAGAGAACTCCCTTGGCAGACACAGGACACAAGAGGCTTTCTAGGAATTTGGACAGTGAGCTCTCTGCATCAAAACCTCCCTGTATTGTTTTGTGGTCCTTTTTGGATATGGGTCTCAGTTCTCAAAGACAGTAGGCCTGTACTGCATCACAGCAAAGTCAATGTATTGACTCAAGCTTCAATACCTTGAAAGTGATCCTCAAAAATGTACTCTTGACCAGACTAAGCAGCCAAATCCCTGAGCTCTGAAACCCGACTTTTTTTTTGCACCAAAGCTGTGTTGGCTATACCTCATGTCTGCATGGGGGTCTTTCTGCTGTTAAAGAATTGTTCTAAGTATCTATGTGAGACGTGTACCTCTACGGGAAGCTGAGTTCCAGAAATAGGAAATCTTCATGTTAGCCAGTGAGTTAGTCACGTCTTCTACCTATGACCAGAGGAATAGCATTCAGTCAACTAAACAGCAGCTGCAAGCAATAGCCAAAACCCTGTACGTGACAAAAATGTATCAGACTCAAAAACAAAACTATAGCGGCTGCAGAAAGTCTAAAATCACCCCTGCAAGTATTTGACAACTGAGACCACATAGATCATGGTTAAAATGGATCCTAAGAAGTCAATTACAATCTCTAAACTACTGAAGGTGAGATGCTTCAGGAGCCTCATGTCAGCACAAATCAAAAACAGTAAGGATAACAGGTCAGTTGTATACAACAATGAGAAATGTTTAGCTAGTTAAAACATATCAATTATCCCCTTCTTAATCATTTTTTATATTTTTTATGAATTTGCTGTAATTCTCTTGTAGGGTTTCTGGTTCATCTCTGGTACGGTCACCCACCTTATCATCCTGACGGGCGGTTCTCTCTGGAACTTTCTTCCACTTCCTTCCTTTCTTGTCTAGGCTCTTTTTCACCTGGCTGGTCTCTGAGACAGGCTGTACAGTAGGAACCTCTATCCTGGAGTGGAACTGGTACTTGCCACTCTCTGCATCGTAATAGTAGTACATGCCTGTGTTGTTATCATAGTACAACTGACTGGCCTAGGGGAGGGAGACAGTGACACAATTAAAAAGAGTGTTAAATAATGACATAGTGATCGTGTGTGTGGGTGGTTTAGTACCGAGTCGTAGTAAAAGCCAGTGCTGTGGTCGTAGTACATCCCTGTGGTCTCATCAAACACAAAGCCAGTCTGTGTCATGGCCTGCTCAGCTGTGGCTCTCAGCATGTCTGCTATGGAGCCCGTATCCACTTCCTGCTGGAACAAACACAAGCAAAGAAAGAAAGTTCCCAAACCATTTTTGCACTGTGTCGGTCATCGATCTTCTAGTATTTCTTGTGCTCTTCCAAATAGACATCATGATCATGTTTCAAATAGTCTTCTTTAGCCACGGCCCATGAAGGAGTGATTGTTGTCACGTGTTAGGAAGATCAGCACAAAAAAAAGGTAGTCTTTTGGAAGACGAGACACCTCACTGTCCTCAGTCAGACTAGATTGAGTGGAGGGACGGTAATCAAACTCGCCTCTGGTTGAGTGGCAGTAATACCACCCTCTACAGACACATCTGTAATCATCGCTGTGGCGTTGTCTGTCGTCATGTCTGTAGCTGTGTCAGTGGTTGATTCTGCAGCTGTCATCTCTGAGGCATCAGTGGCTTCCTGCCCCTCAGGTGTCACGGTCCCCTGGGTGTCTGTAGTCACACCATCACCCTGGTAGTAGCCTCCTCCATAGTAGTAGTTGTAATAATCTGCAAATAACACAGAAGGATCAATGTATCTGTAAGTGGAGCAACATATAATCAAATTATTCATTTGGATCAATCCCAAACTGCTGGTCCTGGGAATTGGTGATGGTTAGATTGCTCACCAGTTTCTGACCAGGTATATTCCTCTGTCTGTGTCTCAGCTTCAGCTCTCTCTTTCGCCTTTTTCTTTCGTTCATGAATCTCTGCACTAAGCTTGTTGACCTATTGTATCAAATCATGTTAAGGAAAAAAGTAGCACCGTAAGTTTTAAATTCACTCATTTGTGCATATCATATACTTATTTAATGATGGCTAGATTGTTCTTGGTAACTACCTGTTTCCTCAAGTCTTCATTGTAGCCTTCTGTGCTTTTCTGAAGACTCTCAGACTTGGTCAGTTGTTTCTGTAATTTGGTCAGTTCTTTTGTGCAGCTTTTCAGTTCTTGCTTTAGAGACTCTACTTTCTGGCGAAGCTCAGCCACCTCGGAATCCGACCCCTCCTCTCCTCCACTCGCCTTCTCTCCATTTGTTGCCATACTTCTGGCTGTCATTGACACACAGGGTTACAACGTGTATAGTGATTGCTATAACCATAATATGCTAGCATTATTATTTGTTATATTGGTATGCATTAAAGGATAGGCCAGCTCTCAAACTCTAGGCAGCATTCTGCCTTCTCTCTACAGATCTCGGCCATTAGCCTCGCCCACGACTGCTTCATGTGAACTACAATTCCTATACTGTGTTTTAATGTTTAGAAACGTCAACCATCGCTTGCGATACGGCTTTCGAAACATAATACCCTTATCTTTCATCAGCGAGAAAGAATCCTAAAAAGAAAAACAGATACACTTACTGTAGCAGTTTTGGCAGATCCATACAGCTAAGGGCATCTCCATCTGACAAAACTACACTTCCGCTACACTTCCCGAGTTACACCTACACAAAGGTGTTCGGGGCATACTAGATAGCTAATTAGCACAGGTACGGCCCCGTCTGCCGTCTGTTTTCTGTAAAAATGCGCTGTAACATGGAGATATGGCCGTGTGGGAACACTAACCCTATCAAGGTGTGTATCACTTTAACCTTTCATAAAAATGTAAAAGATTTCGACACATGCGCCGAATACAATAGGTCTAGACCTTACCGTAAAATATTTACAAGCCCTTAACCAACAATGCAGTTTTAAGAAAATAAGAGTTGAGAAAATATTTACTGAATAAACTTTTAAAATGCGGTACCAAGTCAATGTGCATGGGTGCAGTCCGGGTGGCCATTTGATCAATTGTTCAGCTGTCTTATGGCTTGGGGGGGTAGAAGCTGTTAAGGAGCCCTTTGACCCTAAATGTGGTGCTGCGGTACCACTTGCCATGCCCTAGCAGAGAGAACAGTCTATGACTTGGGTGACTGGAGTCTGACAATTTTTTGACACCGCCTAATATATAGGTCCTGGATGGCAGAAAGCTTGGCCCCAGTGATGTACCAGTCATGCGGTGACGCAACCGGTCAGGACGCTCTCGATGGTGCAGCTGTAGAACTTTTTGAGGATCTGGGTACCCATGCCAAATCTTTTCAGTCTCCTGAGGGAGAAAGGCATTGTCGTGCCCTCTTCACAACTTTCTTGGTGTGTTTGGACTTGGTGTGTTTGGAGGTGACTCTGGGATGCGGCCTTCTAGGCAGAGTTGAAAAGAAAAAGCCTCATCTCAGAATGGCCAATAAAAAGAAAAGATTAAGATGGCCAAAAGAACAGACACTGGACAGAGGAACTCTGCCTAGAAGGCCAGCATCCCGGAGTCGCCTCTTCACTGTTGACGTTGAGCCAGGTGTTTTGCATGGTACTATTTAATGAAGCTGCCAGTTGAGGACTTGTGAGGCGTCTGTTTCTCAAACTAGACTCTAATGTACTTCAAATCTTGCTCAGTTGTGCACCGGGGCCTGCCACTTTCTATTCTGGTTTGAGCCAGTTTGCACTGTTCTGTGAAGGGAGTAGTACACAGCATTGTATGAGAAATTCAGTTTCTTGGCAATTTCTCGCATGGAATAGCCTTCATTTCTCAGAACAGGAATAGACTGACGAGTTTCAGAAGAAAGTTATTTGTTTCTGGACATTTTTAGCTTGCAATTGAACCCACAAATGCTGATGCCTCAGATACTCAACTAGTCTAAAGGACAGTTTTATTGCTTCTTTAAAATCAGCACAACAGTTTTCAGCTGTGCTAACATGATTGCAAAAGGGTTTTCTAATGAAGTTTCCAGCTAGTCATTTACAACATTAACAGTGTCTACACTGTATTTCTGATCAATTTGATGTTATTTTAATGGACAAAAAAAATAAGCTTTTCTTTCAAAAACAAGGACATTTCTAAGTGACCCCAACCTTTTGAACAGTAACGTATTTACCATATCATATGGAGACCGAAACATAAACCTTTTACCTTATCATGAGTAGATATAATTGCAAATGGTTAAATCCTTCCAACTGAAATTTAAAAAAGAACTTACGTTACAAATTGAACTTGACATTTTTCAACCCTTGTATTGGTCATTATGTTGCGTGCTTTGGTATGTGTCTTCAAGGAGCGAACAAGGAGTACAGGAGGGGACTAAGCATGCACCCCCGAGGGGCCCCCATGTTGAGGATAGGCATGGCATGTGTTTTTACCAGGATCCAGTTGCAGAGGGAGGTGTTTAGTCCCAGGGTCCTTAGCTTTGTGGGCACTATTGTGTTGAATGTTGAGCTGGAGCTGATATGAAAGATAAGGGCCTAATGCTTCCAAAACCGTACTGAAAGCGATGTATGTTAATGTTCAGACAGAGCATACAGTAGACGCCTTCATCCAATGGCATGTGTAATGTAATGGAACAGAGAGTCATGATCAAGGGCTAGGGTAGGTCTAGGTACTATGGAAAAGCTAGCCTAGTTATCACCATAATGTCTGGTGGGCTTCTGGTGGGCTTTATTCAACAGAATGTTGAATAAACTGTCATTTTAATTTACCTGACGCATGCGCGAACACCATGTACGCAATACGCATGCTTCAGGTGTGAACAAACCGTGAGAGCCACGCACAGACCGAATTTTGCTGTAGGTATTGTCTCAAATTACCAACGGCAGAAGGACAAACTAGGATGAAACCAGTATGTTAAGTTCCAATGAGAGTTTGCTCCTTCATTCATTGATATGGTACGCTAGCGTTAGCCATCTGCTAACGTTAGCTGTGAATGGTCTTACCGATTCGTTTGTTTTCTTCGCTTGGACGAACGCCCTCGTTTCTCTCCGCCAAGAATATCAACCTGAAAGTTGAACATAAACATCTTGTAACCACCATGCATTGCTGACACACCCGACTACATGTTTTGTTGATAATAAAGAAAGTTACAATTGGTACAGTTGATGTGTTTACAATCCACCTCGACCGTGGCCGCCATTTTTTCAACCAACGTCATTCTATCATCCACCGTACAAGATGCCACAGCTGGCTGAGAGCGCCACTCGTGGTTTGGAGTTTGAATAGGTCGAGTATTTGGAAATAACTCATTATCGCTGGTTGAATAAAAAAATGCATGTATCGCAGAGGTTTGTGTTCTCAAAAATATGTGATGGTATCGATTATCAGTCAAAACATGTTATGCTGTAGAAATGTAAATACTACTGCACTCAATTTACTGTCAATAAATACTTCCACATACAGACCAGCAGGGGTCATGACGAGAATGGCTGTAGAGATTGTGAGCAAAATGTTTGCAGTTATTGTGTGTCGTTTGGAAACTCTGCCAAGCATTGCTTTCCAGCTCTTGACTGTTTCGAAATCCAAACATCTATGTTGTCTCCATAGTAACAACTTCAACAAATCACACAAATTTACACAATGTGTGTGTGTATATAAATGAACACCAAGTGGGCCTACAGTTGAGAAACTCAATTAAAAGTGACACACTTATTAATCTTAACTCCTGTGAAGAACATGTTCCCTCCAAATCAAAGTATCAGCAGCAGTAACATCATGCCTGGCCCCTAATGAAGAGTCATAAGCCCTATCCACAACCTACTTGTGTTACTAGAATGTTGGTTATGTAGTTGTTACCCCAGCATGTCTGTTTTTCCAGAGGATGGTCTGATGGGATTAGTTTGAACAAACTGCCTCCTGTTATATATTTTTCTCATATAAAATGTACCATTATGCCTGGAGGCTGTTCTAAGTGTGAAGATATTTCAACTTGTCTAGGCATAGCCTTATATTGGCTTTCAGTTTGGAGAAAGTCCAAATAATATAATACCCATTAACTGTATGCAGACATTTAATTAACTGATGTATTTGGCACAATATTATCCTCTTAATGTTTTAAAAGAGAAATAAGCAAGGGGAAAGATAATATGACAAAACATATCATTCATCTGTAGGCCAAGTGCATTAGCACTTTGTTTTAAGCATCAATTTGTTCCCATGTTCATACCAAACTGTGAGCAGCACCTGTTAAATGCTGTTATACCCCTCAAAACACAGGGATGAAAATTTGCACAGGATAAGTATTATCAGAGGACCTTGAAGTCAGCAGAAAAACAGTAGGTTACTCTGGCTGGAATTATTACTCTCCCACCATGTGAAAATTACTGACATGGCAGATTCGCACAGAACTAAAATAAAGGATGTGGTGTTTTGTGCTCGTGCACCCAACTTCCCCCAGTAAAACTAATCCCGTCAGAATAGGGCTTCACAAACACACCAATGAATGTGACTTCCTGTTACTCCATGAGAGGAAGAAGTCAGCCGCCTTCTAATTTAATGGAAATACAGGCTTCATTAGTTGACTCATGATACAGGTGGAGATAATGTAGGAAGCATAGAGAGCTGGGGAGAACACACACACACACACACACTGGTAGTGTGATGATGAATGATTAATGTCATGCACAAACCTTTAGATTTAATGCACTCCAATTCCCTTAATTGGTATTTTCATTCCAGGCGTAGTGATGACCTTATTGTATTGCTGCTGAACGTTCAAGGGGCTTCAAGATACGTACAGCCAGGTACCTACCACATGGGCTTCTATCTGTCTCTCTCTATCTCTCTCACACACACAGACACACACACATGTGCATACTCCTCCATCCCTCCCTATCTCCTTCCACCCCTGTGTCCTTTGGCTCTTTCCCTCCCTCCATACTTCCATCTTTCCCTCAATCCCTTCCTGTCCTCCACACTATGGGTTGTTAATCCCTCTGTTTTCTGCCCAGACAGCAGAAGTGTGTAGATTATGGGTGTTACTCCGTAAACAGCTTTTAGTTTCCCTAAATCAGGATTCTGCATGCTGTTTCCTAGTCAAATTAATTCACCACACTTCAGTGGTCCAGATACACTTGGCACTGTGTAGAACTGCATCACTGCATCGCTGTGCTTCTACACCTGTATTGCTTGCTGTTTGGGGTTTTTGGCTGGGTTTCTGTACAGCACTTTGAGATATCAGCTGATGTAAGAAGGGCTATATAAATACATTTGATTTGATTTGGATGTTACATGTTGTGCAGGGATTTTTCTGACATTGATATCATTTGAGCTTTTTTGGGGGGAACCTAAATCCAAACAGTGTAACATATATATATATATATATATACAGTGCCTTCAGAAAGTAGTCATACCCCTTGATTTATTCCACATTTTGTTTGAGTTCAAAATCGATTAAATATATATATATTAATAATATATATTTTTCTCACCTGTCTACACACAATAGCCCATAATGACAGAGTGAAAACATGTTTTTAGAAATGTTTCCACATTTATTGAAAATGAAATACAGAAATATCTCATTTACATAAGTATTCATACCCCTGAGTAAATTTTTTGTCAGTGATCTACACAATATACAATATACAATATATGTCAAAGTGGAAGAAAACCTTTTCCCACCTTTCTGGAAAATAAAACACGGATATCTTGATGAAATAAGTACTCAACCCTTTGAGTCTTTGGCTGAGATACAGCTGTGAGTCTTTCTGTGTAAGTCTCTAAGAGCTTTGCACATCTGGATTGTACAATATTTGCACATTATTCTTTTAAAAATTCTTCAAGCTGGTTGTTGATCAGTGCTAGACAACCATTTTCAAGTCTTGCCATAGATTTTCAAGGTACATTCAGGTACATTCAGGAACATTCGATCTCGTCTTGGTAAGCAACTCCAGTGTATTTGGCCTTGTGTTTTAGGTTTTTGTCCTGCTGAAATGTGAATCTGTCTCCCAGTGTCTGCTGGAAAGCAGACTGAGACAGGTTTTCCTCTAGGATTTTGCCTGTGCTTAGCGCTATTATGCTTATTTTTATCCTTAAAAACTCCCCAATATTTGCAGATGACAGGCATACCCATAGCATGATGCAGCCAAAATATATGAAGGGTGATATTCAGTGATGTGTTGGATTTGCCCCAAACATAACGCTTTGCATTCAGGATATAAAGTAAATTTCTTTGCCACATTTTGTGCAGTTGTACTTTAGTGCCTTATTGCAAACAGGATGCATGTTTTGGAATATTGTCAGTCTATCCTTGTTCTGAGAAATTAAGGCTATTCCATGCGAGAAATTGCCACGAAACTGAAGATCTCATACAAAGCTGTGTACTACTCCCTTCACAGAACAGCGCAAACTGGCCCTAACCAGAATAGAAAGAGGAGTGGGAGGCCCCGGTGCAAAACTGAGCAAGAGGACAAGTACAATAGAGTGTCTAGTTTTGAGAAACAGACGCCTCACAAGTCCTCAACTGGCAGCTTCATTAAATAGTACCCGCAAAACACCTGTCTCAACGTCAATAGGTCAGCATTCCAGAGTCGCCTCTTCACTGTTGACGTTGAGACTGGTGTTTTGCAGGTACTATTTCATGAAGCTGCCAGTTGAGGACTTGCGAGGCATCTAATGTACTTGTCCTCTTGCTCAGTTGTGCACCGGGGCCTCCCACTCCTCTTTCTATTATGTTAGGGCCAGTTTGCGCTGTTCTGTGAAGGGAGTAGTACACAGCGTTGTACAAGATCTTCAGTTTCTTGGCAATTTCTCGCATGGAATAGCCTTAATTTCTCTGAACAAGAATAGACTGACGAGTTTCAGAAGAAAGGTCTTCGTTTCTGGTCATATTGAGCCTGTAATGGAGCACACAAGTGCTGATGCTCCAGATACTCAACTAGTCTAAAGAAGGCCAGGTTTATCGCTTCTTTAATCAGGACAAATGTTTTCAGCTGTACTAACTGTAGTATCTGGGATCTACATCTGTTTATATTAGTTACTATGCTGTTACTAAGCAGTAATGTATTACGGCAGTGTTACGTTACTACAGCTAATAGGAAATGCACATGCGCACTGGAACGCCGGGAACTGTGGAGCTCGAGGGGTTTTGACTAAACGAAAACTAACTGTACTCCCGTCTCCTGCCTGGTAATTTCTCCACAACACAAATATTACACTAACATAATTGCAAAAGGGTTTTCTAATGATCAATTAGCCTTTTAAAATTATAAACTTGGATTAGCTAACATAACGTGCCATTGGAACACAGGAGTGATGGTTGTCGATAGTGGGCCTCTGTACGCCTATGTAGATATTCCATAAAAAAATCAACCGTTTCCAGCTACAGTAGTCATTTACAACATTAACCATGTCTACACTTAATTTCTGATCAATTTGATGTTATTTTAATGGAAAAAATGTGATTTTCTTTAAAAAACAAGGACATTTCTAAGTGACGACAAACTTTTGAACAATAAAAAATAAAAGACGGTCATGGAAAATAGAAAATTCCAAAACAATGAATTTAGAAGTATTGACGTTGTTATTATTTTTGAGCAAAATAACACAGTATTAGATATGGTAAAAGGCACAGAATTTAAGTTCGTTAGCTTTAAAATGGCAAAAATCTAGCTCAGCTCCATGGCAAAATGTGTAGAATTGCAGGACATTTGCTTTAAAACGGCAAAAATGTATCTGAACTCCACAAGGAAATTTGTAGAAAATCATGAAATTGGCTTTAAAAAAATCTCTACAGCCGGGCCAACCGCCCTGCCACGTCCACCACCTAAGCCCCTTTTTGATCCAGATAAAACCCTGTTATGGGATGTGTGTGCATGCATGCATGTGTGTTTGGTTGTATTTCACATCAACCTGTTTGATATTAAGGCCCTGATACCCTGGCCCATAGAGGGAAGTGGAATAAGGGAGAATAGTGGGAGGTAGTGGACGAAAGGAAAGGAGAAGTGCTGACAGACAGGATAGAAGGGTACGTCAAAGGGGTGGGGGCTGGGGGGCTGAGGGGATGGGGGGCTGAGGGAGGGCTGGAAGATCCGAGCTGATACTTTTAACTGAATCGCCCAGAATAGCTGTGTTTAGGGGATTAGGGAGGGGAGAAGCAGGTGTCTGGGTGTGGATGACGTCCTCTGTGCGTAGGACAACTTCTCCCGATGAAAACCAGTGCTACACAATGTGAAAATGCTGGATGGTATCATAACGTTTGCATTTCTGTGTAAAATTGGAAACATTCTCCTTTCAAATTTTTGTGAGGGAAAAGAGATAAGCATCATTGATAGAGAAGCGATAGGTAAGGTCCCTGCATATCGACATGGATGGGGAGCTTATTGAACTGGTTTTCTGCACAATGTTTTGTGTCTGATAAGCCAGGCTTTTGGCATGTCATTACAGATAGTGTTTGGGATGTATGGTGGGCTTGGAAGTGATTACATCTGAGTGTTATGAAACCTCCAGGTGGTGGAATTGGACACCACCGATGGAAACAAGATGACTGTCCCCCTAACACACCATGTTTTTATCTGCATAAACAAGTTTTGCGTGGGCTGCCTACATGTTTTTATCTGCATAAACAAGTTTTGTGTGGGCTGCCTACATGTTTTTATCTGCATAAACAAGTTTTGCGTGGGCTGCCTACATGTTTTTATCTGCATAAACAAGTTTTGCGTGGGCTGCCTACATGTTTTTATCTGCATAAACAAGTTTTGCGTGGGCTGCCTACATGTTTTTATCTGCATAAACAAGTTTTGCGTGGGCTGCCTACATGTTTTTATCTGCATAAACAAGTTTTGCGTGGGCTGCCTACATGTTTTTATCTGCATAAACAAGTTTTGCATGGGCTGCCTACATGTTTTTATCTGCATAAACAAGTTTTGCGTGGGCTGCCTACATGTTTTTTGGGGGCCGCCTATGTCCAAACCATAAAATAAAAAATAAAAAATAATATTAAGTGTGTGTGTATATATATATATATATATATATATATATATATATATATATATATATATATATATATATATATATATATATATATATATATATACAGTGCCAGTCAAAAGTTTGGACACACCTACTCATTCCAGGATTTTTCTTTTTCTTTTGACTATTTTCTACATTGTAAAATAATAGTGAAGACATCAAAACTACTAAATAACATACATGGAATCATGTAGTAACCAAAAAAGTGTTAAACAAATACAAAAACAAATACATTTTATATTTGAGATTCTTCAAAGTAGCCACCCTTTGCCTTTATGACAGATTTGCACAATCTTGGCATTCTTTCAACCAGCTTCATGAGGTAGTCACCTGGAATGCATTTAACTTAACAGGTGTGCCTTGTTAAAAGTTCATTTCTGGAATTTCTTTCCTTTTAATGTGTTTGAGCCAATCAGTTGTGTTGTGACAAGGTTGGGGTGATATACAGAAGATAGCCCTATTTGGTAAAAGACCATATTATTGCAAGAACAGCTCAAATAAGCAAAGCAAAACAACAGTCCATCATTACTTTAAGACATGAAAGTGAATACATTTTGAAAATTTCAAGAACTTTGAAAATTTCTTCAAGGGCAGTCGCTAAAACCATCAATGAAACTGGCTCTCATGAGGACCGAAACAGGAAAGGGAGACTCAGAGTTACCTCTGCTGCAGAGGAAATTCTACAAATGAATTTAGAAAAATCTGGACCCCTACAAATCAGCTGAGCTAGACAATTTGGACCCTCTCTTTCTAAAAATGATCTGCTGAAATTGTTGCAACCCCTATTACTAGCCTGTTCAACCTCTCTTTCGTATCGTCTGAGACTCCCAAAGATTGGAAAGCTGCCGCGGTCATCCCCCTCTTCAAAGGGGGAGACACTCTAGACCCAAACTTTTATAAACCTATATCCATCCTGCCCTGCCTTTCTAAACTCTTCGAAGCCAAGTTAACAAACAGATCACCGACCATTTCGAATCCCACCGTACCTTCACCACTATGCAATCTGGTTCCGAGCTGGTCATGGGTGCACCTCAGCCACGCTCAAGGTCCTAAATGATATCATAACTGCCAGCGATAAAAAACTGTACTGTGCAGCCGTCTTCATCGACCTGGCCAAGGCTTTTGACTCTGTCAATCACCACATTCTTATCGGCACACTCAATAGCGTTGGCATCTCAAATGACTGCCTCGCCTGGTTCACCAACTACTTCTCAGATAGAGTTCAGTGTGTCAAATCGGAGGGCCTGTTGTCCGGACCTCTGGCAGTCTCTATGGGGATGCCACAGGGTTAAATTCCGAGTGCTGACTCTTTTCTCTATATACAGTGTGGCAAAAAAGTATTTAGTCAGCCACCAATTGTGCAAGTTCTCCCACTTAAAAAGATGAGAGAGGCCTGTAATTTTCATCATAGGTACACTTCAAATATGAAAGACAAAATGAGAAAAACAAATCCAGAAAATCACATTGTAGGATTTTTTATGAATTTATTTGCAAATTATGGTGGAAAATAAGTATTTGGTCACTTACAAACAAGCAAGACTTCTGGCTCTCACAGACCTGTAACTTCTTCTTTAAGAGGCTCCTCTATCCTCCACTCGTTACCTGTATTAATGGCACCTGTTTGAACTTGTTATCAGTATAAAAGACACCTGTCCACAACCCCAAACAGTCACATTCCAAACTCCACTATGGCCAAGACCAAAGAGCTGTCAAAGGACACCAGAAACAAAAGTGTAGACCTGCACCAGGCTGGGAAGACTGAATCTGCAATAGGTAAGCAGCTTGGTTTGAAGAAATCAACTGTGGGAGCAATTATTAGGAAATGGAAGACATACAAGACCACTGATAATCTCCCTCGATCTGGGGCTCAACGCAAGATCTCACCCCGTGGGGTCAAAATGATCATAAGAACGGTCAGCAAAAATCCCAGAACCACACAGGGGGACCTAATGAATGACCTGCAGAGAGCTGGGACCAAAGTAACAAAGCCTACCATCAGTAACACACTACGCCGCCAGGGACTCAAATCCTGCAGTGCCAGATGTGTCCCCCTGCTTAAGCCAGTACATGTCCAGGCCCATCTGAAGTTTGCTAGAGAGCATTTGGAAGATCCAGAAGAAGATTGGGAGAATGTCATATGGTCAGATGAAACCAAAATAGAACTTTGTGGTAAAAACTCAACTCGTCGTGTTTGGAGGACAAAGAATGCTGAGTTGCATCCAAAGAACACCATACCTACTGTGAAGCATGGAAACATCATGGGGGTGGAAACATCATGCTTTGGGGCTGTTTTTCTGCAAAGGGACCAGGACGACTGATCCGTGTAAAGGAAATAATTAATGGGGCCATGTATCGTGAGATTTTGAGTGAAAACCTCCTTCCATCAGCAAGGGCATTGAAGATGAAACGTGGCTGGGTCTTTCAGCATGACAATGATCCCAAACACACCGCCTGGGCAACGAAGAAGTGGCTTCGTAAGAAGCATTTCAAGGTCCTGGAGTGGGCTAGCCAGTCTTCAGATCTCAACCCCATAGAATATCTTTGGAGGGAGTTGAAAGTCCGTGTTGCCCAGCAACAGCCCCAAAACATCACTGCTCTAGAGGAGCTCTGCAGAGGAATGGGCCAAAATACCAGCAACAGTGTGTGAAAACCTTGTGAAGACTTACAGAAAACGTTTGACCTCTGTCATTGCCACCAAAGGGTATATAACAAAGTATTGAGATAAACTTTTGTTATTGACCAAATACCTATTTTCCACCATAATTTGCAAATAAATTCATTAAAAATCCTACAATCTAATTTTCTGGATTTTTTTTCTAATTTTGTCTGTCATAGTTGAAGTGTACCTATGATGAAAATTACAGGCCTCTCTCATCTTTTTAAGTGGGAGAAATTGCACAATTGGTGGCTGACTAAATACTTTTTTGCCCCACTGTATATATCAATGATGTCGCTCTTGCTGCTGATCCACCTCTACACAGACCACACCATTTTGTATACATCTGTCCCTTCTTTGGACACTGCTAACAAACCTCCAAACGAGCTCCACTGCCATGCAACACTCCTTCCGTGTCCTCCAACTGCTTTTAAATGCTTTTAAATGCTCTTCAACCGATTGCTGCCCGCACCCTCCTGCCCGACTAGCATCACTACTCTGGACGGTTCTGACCTAGAATATGTGGACAACTATAAATACCTAGGTGTCTGGTTAGACTGTAAACTCTCCGTCTAGACTCACATTAAGCATCTCCAATGCAAAATTAAATCTAGAATTCCTATTTCACAACAAAGCCCCCTCCTTCACTCATGCTGCCAAACATACCCTCGTAAAACTGACTATCCTACCGATCCTTGACTTCGGCGATGCCATTTACAAAATAGCCCCCAACACTCTACTCAGCAAACTGGATGTAGTCTATCACTGTGCCATCTGTTTTGTCACCAAAGCCCCATACACTACCCACCACTGCGACCTGTATGCTCTCCCAAATACAGCTTGTAGGATCATACCAAAGAAGACTCGTGGCTGTAATCTCTACCAAAGGTGCTTCAACAAAGTACTGATCAAATGGTCTGAATACTAATGCAAAAATATTTCAGTTTTTTTATCTTTAATACATTTGCACAAATTTCTAAAACCCTGTTTTTGCTTTGTCATTATGGGGTATTGTGTGTAGATTGATAAGATAGAAAAAACTATTGAATCCATTGTAGAATAAGGCTGTAACATAACAAAATGTGGAACAAGTCAAGTGGTCTGAATACTTTCCGAATGAACTGTACACACACACACACACACACACACACACACACACACACACACACACACACACACACACACACACACACACACACACACACACACACACACACACACACACACACACACACACACACACACTGGTGACAGCAGCTCCCTGATGGGAAGCCATGTTACCAACCGCCCTGGGTGGGGCATCCAGTGGGCTTGGGCTGTATTCTGATGAAGGGCACTGAGCCGGAGTCAAATCAATCTGCTCTGTCTGTCAGGAGACTTTGACACACGGCTGTCGTCTTTATTGACACTGGGCTGTGGGAGGTGTGTGTTTAGTGTGTGTGTGACCCAATTGGGACATGTGAGACTTGTGTTCCTGTCTAGCACTATGCTCTCCAGAGTCCAAACGCCTGAGGCAGTTCATCTTGGTAAGGTGTCAGCTTCTCTGAATAAGCTGTAAACTGTCAGCTGTATAATGAATATCAACATAATGAATGGGATTGGTTTTTAATACCAGGCGTCATGCATAGTCACTTTAACTCTACCTACATGTACATATTACCTCAATTACCCCAACTAACCTGTGCCCCTGCACATTGACTGTACCGGTACCCCCTCTATATAGCCTCGCTACTGTTATTTTGATTGTTGGGTTAACAGCTTGTAAGTAAGCATTTCACTGTAAGGTCTACACCTGTTGTATTTGGCGCATGTGACAAACAACATTTTATTTGAATCTTCAAACTCAGTACAATTTACTATCCACAGATAAGGCTGAGCAGCAGTTTATTCCGCGCACAAGGTTTTATTTACGAAATACTGGTCTACTTCTAGCTCATCAACTCAAGTGTAAATCTGCCTCACAGCTGATCCCTCAAATTCACAACACCTCTGGTGTCTTAACAGTTAGTCCTACTGAAATCAATAATACCTTAAAGAAATCGGACCTTTACACGTCAGAATCACCTGAAGACAATTAATTACTGAATGATTTTCTTGAAACTCCTACCATTAGTACAGAAAAGAGAGGGGAAATTGATCAACCTTTGCAGTTAGAGGAGATTTATTAATTCAATTACAGCAATGCAAAGTGGGAAATCCTCTGGCCCAGATGGCTACACAATCGAATTCTACAATGAGTTTTCTGCCAAACTGGTGCCCCACCTGCTTGAAATGTTTGAAAATGCCCTGGACCAACCCTGACAGAGGCGTCGATCACAGTTGTGATAAAACCCGGCAAATATGTATCTGAGTGTGGCTCATACAGACCGATCTCACTTTCAAAAGCAGATGTAAAAATATTAGCGAAATTGCTTGCCTCTCAAATAGAATCCACTATGACAGACATATCAACGTCTCAGACAGCGTTTATTAAGGGTCGCCACTCTTTTTCTAACATTCGACGTCTGCTTAATGTCATACACTCTCCTGCACCTTTGGACGTTCCGAAGTGGTTATCTCTTTCCAACTGTTTGTACTCATCACCCAAGGAATCAGTACTTACAAACAAACTTTGTTCACAGTATTTCCCATTATCAACGGCCACATGCCAGAGATGTCCAATGTCCCCTCTGTTATTTGTCCTGGCACTAGAACCCCTTTCTATTATGCTAAAGGTCACACCCTCAATACATGATATCTACAGATGGGGACTGGAACACAAAGTTTCCTTGTATGCAGATGACTTGCTTTTATATATCTTAGACCCTGAAGTGTGTGTCCCTGAGGTAGTGGACCTACTGTGTAGGTTTGGTGTGTTTTCAGGTTATAAATATAATTTCTCAAAAAGTGAATATTTTCCTATTAATGAATTAGCATTACAAATCCCACAGGATACTATTTCATTTCGTATGTCCAAAGTCTAGCTTTAAATTCTTAGGGATCAATATCACCCATACCTTGTCTTCCCTCCATGATGACAAATTTACTCCCCTGATTAGCACACTTAAACTGGACTTTCAGAGATGGAGTATTCTCCATTTTACTTTAGCTGGTAAAGTGAATTGTATTAAGATGAACGTATTGCCCAGATTTCTGTTCTTGTTACCATGTCTCCCTCTTTTTTTACCAAAGTATTTTTTTCACTTCAGTGGATAAGCGTAGCTTTTTTTTATTGGGTGGTGGGAATCCAAACATACGTAAAGCATTCCTCCCAAGAGATAGAACCCACGGAGGACTAGCCCTTCCTAACTTTATGTATTATTACTGGGCAGCGAATATACACAATAATATTTACTGGCTTCGCACCCCAGAAACTGACTAGTGTCAAACAGAAGTTTCTCCTTCTCTTTGTCAGCCTTAGACACCTCCAATCTCCCTCTTTCAGCTTCACACTACACATCCAATCCAATTGTTGTCAATACTCTTAAAATTTGGACTCAATTCCGTCAACATTTTAAATCCTGTGATTTCTCTATTCAAGGTCCTATAAGTAATAATCAACTCTTCCTTCCAGACAAACTGGATTCAGCTTTCAGGCTGTGGCAGAGGAATGGCCTTACTAAGTTTAATTACCTATATATTGATGGCACCTTTGACAATTTCGAAGTCCTCGCTAATCAAATTGAATCTACTCCATTCAAGTTAATTTAGCTATTTCCAAATCTGCCAGTTTATTCACACTCAAAGCCCATCCTTTCCAATTCTATCACCCGGATCGGGTCTGGTTGCCCTTTTGAAAACACATTTTTAGCTAAAGGGACTCATCTCGTATTTTTTAGATAATCATGCCACTTGATAACCTGTCACTCAATAAAATCCGATCTGAGTGGGAAGGGGAACTTGGTGGAGGGATCATTGATGAAGTCTGGAATGTTGCCTACTTAGGGTAAATGGATGCTCCTCTTATGTCAGGCTCAGCCTTATACAGTTTAAGATACTTCACCATATCCATTTCAGTAAGGCCAGATTGTCATAAATTCTACCCAAATATTGATGGTACATGTGACAGGTGTAAAGGCCCCTTGGCGGACTTGACCCAGATGTTCTGGTCCACTATAGATTATTGGTCCACTATATTTAAACCAAACCAAACAACAATTGTTCTCTGACCAATACACAGCTGGATGCCATTGCCTTTGCCTCCCTCTTGTCCTGCAGTAGGATCTTATTTGATTGGAAATCTATCAATCCTCTCTTAGCCTCTCTTTGGCTCAAATATCTGATGCTGTTCCTAAAATTAGAACAAATGTATTATACCGTTCGAGGGTCAACCAACTACTTTTACTCCACCTGGGACCCGATGATATCCTATTTTGAACAGCTCCAAACACTTCCTCCAGATTAGTACTCTTGGCCCCATTTCCACTCCTTGAGATTACTGCTATAGGCTTATTGGATCACCTAATCACTTGAAATTGTTAGGCTATTACATTTTTGCTTGTATTGAAGTAACATTGTTGAATACTTTTGATTTGATTTCTGATATGTAACTCTTACTTTGCCGTTCTTTTTAAATTAGTTTGGAGACCTTCTAGGGGGGAGGACAAAAAGGGGAAAAATGTACAATGTCTTTATATTTCATCTTTAATTCATTGTGAAAATAAATATTATATGAAAAAATATATAAAAATAATAATAATAGGCCCCTCAGTGAAGGTTTTTAGATTAAACTATACTAAATATATTCATGTCACCAAATCATTGTTTAAAACATACTGTTTCGCAATGAAGTTCTACAGTAGCCTCAACAGCACGGAGGACAGCTAGTTTCCGTCCTTCTCTGGGTACATTGACTTCAATACAAAACCTAGGAGGCTTGTGGTTCTCATCTCCTTCCGTAGTCTTACACAGTAATTATGACAACTTTTGGAGGACCAACCTATCAGACCTCTTACAGCAGGAACCAACATGTCCACCCAATCAAAGGATCAGAGTATGAATCTAGTACTGAAAGCATAAGCTACAGCTAGCTAGCATTGCAGTGCATAAAATGTGGTGAGTAGTTGACTCAAAGAGAGAGAAAGACAATAGTTGAACAGTTTTGAACACGTTAATTTCTTCAAAAATGAAGGAGAAGCATGAAAGAGAAAGCTAGCTATATTTTGTTATATTTTGTTTTTCACTTTCACTCACTAGTGAATGCAGCTAGCTAGTTTAGCCTACTCAAACACCCGACTCAAATGGAGAGGGATGCTATGTTTGCTAGCTGGCTATGGCTATCCAACACTGGAACTCATCCAAGTCAAGGTAAGCTTTTGGTTTCATTAATTTATTGCCACCCAGGCCCATCGATGTAACTACAAAACTGTAAACTGTTTTGACATTTTTACAAATGTATTAAAAATAGAAATATCTTTCATTTTTTTATTATATATTTTTTAAATTACCCATTTTTCTCCCCAATTGGTAGTTACAGTCTTGTCCCATCACTGCAACTCCCGTACGGATTTGGGAGAGGAGAAGGTCGAGATCCCTGCGTCCTCTGAAACACGACCAAGCCAAGCCGCACTGCTTCTTCTTCTTGATACAATCCCCGCTTAACCCAGGAGCCAGCCACATCAATGTGTCGGAGAAAACACCGTACACCTGGCGACTGTGTCAGCGTGCATGTGCTTGGCCCGCCACAGGAGTAGCTAGAGCGCGATGGGACAAGGACATCCTGGCCGACCAAGCCCTCCCCTAACCCGGACGACGCTGGGCCAGTTGTACACTGCCTGGTCACAGCCGGCTGCAACAGAGCCTGGATTCAAACCAGTATATCTAGTGGCACAGCTAGCACTGCGATGCAGTGCCTTAGACCACTGCGCCACTCACGAGGCCCAGAAATACCTTTTTTACATAAGTGTTCAAGACCCTTTGCTATAAGACTCAAAACTGAGCTCAGTCCACCTGTGGTAAATTCAATTGATTGGACATTATTTGGAAAGGCCCCCACGTGTCTATAAAAGGTCTCACAGTTGCAATGCATGTCAGTACAAAAACCAAGCCATG
This sequence comes from Oncorhynchus kisutch, assembly GCF_002021735.2. Taxonomy (NCBI): domain Eukaryota; kingdom Metazoa; phylum Chordata; class Actinopteri; order Salmoniformes; family Salmonidae; genus Oncorhynchus; species Oncorhynchus kisutch. The sequence goes on along the minus strand of NC_034196.2, from coordinate 26,910,864 downwards.
AGGTCGAAGGAATTGTCTGTAGAGCCCAGAGACAGGATTGTGTCAAGGCACAGATCTGGGGAAGGGTACCAAAACATTTCTGCAGCACTGTAGGTCGTCGAGAACACAGTGGCGTCGATGATTCTTAAATGGAAGAAGTTTGGATCCACCAAGACTCTTCCTAGAGCTGGCCACCCGGCTAAACTGAGCAATTGGGGGAGAAGGGCCTTGGTCTGGGAGGTGACCAAGAACCCAATGGTCACTCTAACAGAGCTCTAGAGTTCCTTTGTGGAGATGGGAGAAACTTCCCGAAAGGACAACCATCTCTGCAGCACTCCACCAATCAGGCCGTTATGGTAGAGTGGCCAGGCGGAAGCCACTCCTCATGAGAAACAAGTTTCTCTGGTCTGATGGAACCAAGATTGAACTCTTTGGCCTGAATGCCAAGTGTCACATATGGAAGAAACCTGGCACCATCCCTACGGTGAAGCATGTTGGTGGCAGAATTATGCTGTGGGGATGTTTTTCAGCGGCAGGGACTGGGAGACTAGTCAGGATCAAGGCAAAGATGAACGGACCAAAGTACAGAGAGATCCTTGATGAAAAGCTGCTCTAGAGCTCTCAGGACCTCAGACCGGTGCGAAGGTTCTCCTTCCAACAGGACAATGACCCTAACCACACAACCAAGACAACGCAGGAGTGGCTTCGGGACAAGTCTCTGAATGTCCTTGAGTGGCCCAGCCAGAGCCCGTACTTAAACCTGATCAAATATTGCTGGAGAGACATGCAAATAACTGAGCAGCAATGCTCCCCATCCAACCTGACAGAGCTTGAGAAGATCTGCAGATAAGAATGGGAGAAATTCCCCAAATACAGGTGTTCCAAGCTTGTAGCGTCATACCCAAGAAGACTTGAGTACTGAATACTTACAGTTGAAGTCAGAAGTTTACATACACTTAGGTTGGAGTCATTAAAACTTGTTTTTCAACCACTCCACCAATTTCTTGTTAACAAACTATAGTTTTGGCAAGTCGGTTAGGACATCTACTTTGGGCATGACACAAGTAATTTTTCCAACAATTGTTTACAGGCAGATTATTTCACTTATAATTCACTGTATCACAATTCCAGTGGGTCAGTAGTTTACATACACTACGTTGACTGTGCCTTTAAACAGCTTGGATAATTCCAGAAAATGATGTCATGGCTTTAGAAGCTTCTGATAGGCTAATTGACATAATTTGAGTCAATTGGAGGTATACTTGTGGATGTATTTCAAGGCCTACCTTCAAACTCAGTGCCTCTTTGCTTGACATCATGGGAAAATCAAAAGAAATCAGCCAAGACCTCAGAAAACAAATTGTAGCCCTCCACAAGTCTGGTTCATTCTTGGGAGAAATTTCCAAACACCTGAATGTACCACGTTCATCTATACAAACTATAGTACGCAAGTATAAACGCAGCCGTCATACCACTCAGGAAGGAGACGCGTTCTGTCTCCTAGAGATAAACGTACTTTGGTGTGAAAAGTGCAAATCAATCCCAGAACAACAGCAAAGGACCTTGTGAAGATGCTGGAGGAAACAGGTACAAAAGTATCTATATCCACAGTAAAACGAGTCATATATCACATTACCTGAAAGGATGCTCAGCAAGGAAGAAGCCACTGCTCCAAAACCTTCATAAAAAGCCAGACTACGGTTTGCAACTGCACATGGGGACAAAGATTGTACTTTTTGGAGAAATGTCCTCTGGTCTGATGAAACAAAAATAGAACTGTTTGGCCATAATGACCATCGTTATGTTTGGAGGATAATGGGGGATGCTTGCAAGCCGAAGAACACCATCCCAACCGTGAAGCACGGGGGTGGCAGCATCATGTTGTGGGAGTGGCTTGCTGCAGGAGGGACTAGTGCGCTTCACAAAATAGATGGCATCATGAGGTAGTAAAATTATGTGGAAATATTGAAGCAACATTTAAAGACATCATTCAGGAAGTTAAAGCTTGGTTGCAAATGGGTCTTCCAAATGGACAATGACCCAAAGCATACTTCCAAAGTTGTAGCAAAATGGCTTAAGGACAACAAAGTCAAGGTATTGGAGAGGCCATCACAAACCCCTGACCTGAATCACATTGAATATTTGTGGGCAGAACTGAAAAAGCGTGTGCGAGCAAGGAGGCCTACAAACCTGACTCAGTTACACCAGCTCTGTCAGGAGCTCTGTCAGGAGCTGTCAGGAACTTATTGTGGGAAGCTTGTGGAAGGCTACATGAAATGCTTGACCCAAGTTAAACAATTTCAAAGCGATGCTACCAAATACTAATTGAGTGAATGTGAACTTCTGACCCACTGGGAATGTGATGAAAGAAATAAAAGCTGAAATTAATAATTATCTCTGACATTTCACATTCTTAAAATAAAGTGCTGATCCTAACTGACCTAAGACAGGGACTTTTTACTAGGATTAAAAACTGAGTTTAAATGTATTTGGTTAAGGTGTATGTAAACTTCCGACTTCAACTGTATGTAAATGTAATATTTCAGTTTTTTTATTTTTAATAAATTAACAAACATTTCGACAACTGTTTTTGCTTTGTCATTATGGGTATTGTGTGTAGAGTGATGAAGAAAAAAAAGAAGATTTAATACATTTTAGAATAAGGCTGTAACCTAACAACATGTGGAGTCTGAATAATTTCCGACGGCACTGTACGCTGTTGGATTCTGACTTTTACACTTGAAAATATGAAATATCCTTATTCATGTCACCAAAGGAGAGAGGGGGATGTAGAATGTTCACATTCTACCAGGATATGTTATTTATTTATTCTTTATTTAACTAGGCAAGTCAGTTAAGAACAAATTCTTATTTTCAATGACGGCCCAGGAACAGTGGGTTAACTGCCTGTTCAGGGGCAGAATGACAGATTTGTACCTTGTCAGCTCGGGGGTTTGAACTTGCAACCTTTTGGTTACTAGTCCATTGTCTAACCACTAGGCTCCCCTGCCGCCCCATTGTAAGACATCAGAGATCCAATTGGACGAGAAGTTGGGGAGGAGTGAGCAATTTGGGGCAGAGGTCAGGTTAGATGAAGTGAGGAAGAACTAATCTTCTGGTTAGCACCAGAGGTGTATTGTCTGTTCAGATGTGTAAGGTGGAGCTCAGCATAGGAGAAAGGGTTAAATACCAGTATGCAGCTGTATGACCCAATGGGTGAATAAACTTGGTTTACGCTTTACTAATCGTCCGTGACTTTTACTAGGTTAATTTAGAACCCAACTATGTACTGTAGATGTATTGGATTTCCATCACTTTTATCCTCAGTTACCCACCTTGTTCTGAACCTCGTGTTCTTTTGTTCTCTGTGTCATGCTCTCATTTAAAAAATGACTAGAAACATAGGAGTTCACAAAACATAACTTATTGTTGGTGCTAATGTTCTGACGAAGGTGGAAAGGCAGAAACATCAGCACAGTAAATAAGTGATACTGTGTGTGGACAGTGTGTGGGAGGGAGTTTATTGTCGTTTGAACTATTTTCTTCAACACACCTGCAGAGCGACTACCATACGTGTATTTCACAATGTTGTAATAATGTGAGCCTCTCCTACAGTGTCCTACAGTAACCTAGAAGGAGTCATCCAGAGCCACAGGGACATGACGGTGTTTGCACCAGATTGCTTATGATCAATTACTAGACCTGTCCATCAGAGCTGGAAGGCCTATACACACATGGACACATGCACACAGACACACGTTCAGCCCATCCCCCTGTGTAAGGGACATCTTTTAAGTAACGTCTTCCTGTTTTTGCACTCCATTTAGTTAATTAATAGATATCAAGCCCCGATTGTCACTCACTAACACAACTTAAATCTTAAATAACATATAGTTTTTGTTTGAGTTGTGTGTGTGAGGGGCCATGTCCAAAACTCATTTCACACATTTGTGTTGATGTTCATCAATCACATCTTAATAGAGAGCGCTATGATCATAGTTTAACTGCGCATGGTGTGAGTGGAGTGTGTGTGTGTGTCTGTTGTCCCCTGCAGTGTTCCAGAACTCTATGACGTCAGAGTATCATCTGGGTTAGGGGAGATTAGGGGCGAGGTGTGAAGTTTTATTGGGCCACCGTGTGCGTGCGTGTGTGTGTGTGTGTGTGTGTGTGTGTGTGTGTGTCAGTAGGGGCAAGTGAAAAGTTTAACTGTGCTTGTTTAAATGTGATGTGTCAGATTACAGTGTATCAGTAAGCAGCCATAGGAGTTGATAAAGGGAGAGGTGTGGATGTGTAACGTACCTGACAGTGGACCACATCTTTTATCTGCCCTGCAGGATAAGGCACGAACACTGGTTGGGCATCTTTCAACCACAACGTCCAACATCGACATGGGCGGATATAAGCTTGAGTTATCTTGTTTTTATGGCCAATATTCTCTTGACATTTTCAGCTTTTTATATAGAAACAACAGAATACAACAAATACAAAGTAATAGGACCCAACAAATACCAATTAACTCACTACCTGTAAAAGAAAAGGAAAAAAAAAAACACTCAAATTAAATCACTGGCTAATCAAATTACACTGGCAGAGGGAATAGGATAAATACATCAACCAAGATTAGGTTTAACGTTATGGCTTAAATGTAACACTCCATTCATGAACCACTAGATATTTACCCCATTTCAAATACTATTTCTCCACTTCGTTGATAAATGAGAAAGAAAGTTTATCATATGCTGGTACAGTACCTAGTAGGGAGAACCACACATTTTCCACACCCAGTTTGCATCAGAAGCAGGGAGATCATACTATACTGGGCATTTCGTAGACACTTTTATCCAAAGCAACATAGTTATTTGTACATGCAGATGTATGGGTAGCCCCAGCAGGTCTCAAACACACAACCCTTTGTGTTGCAAGCACCATATTTTACTGACTGAGCCACACAGGAGCATCGTACAAAGGTCAGGACTCACCCAGATTATACTGTCTGGGAGAAATGTAATTATCGTCACTAATAATAAATGTTATGTTTTCATGACCGGCTGCCCGGAAGTCTTGCACTTTTAAGCACAACCATGAAAGGTGAACCAGAGTGCCATCACTCTCCCTGCATCTCCAAGACTCTGGAATATCCCTCCGCTTAACTCTAAACAACCTTGAATGAGTCCAGTAGAACCTATTAATGAACTGCATCAATCTTGTTTTCAGTTCTCTGGACATTTCCTTTGAGTTCCTCAATATATTCCAAATATATCAAGTAGAGTGAGAGTGTCCAAGCCAGAGGTTTTGGAGGAGTTCTCTTTTCTAATGAATTGAACTCTGGGGGTTGTCTTTTCCAGAACCAATACAAGGTAGCTTGGTGATGTGTGTTTGAAATATGCAGAAATGTACATGTAGGGGAAAACAGCAGACTTTGTTTGTGTTGATAATTAAAATTGAGGTGATGAGTAATTATATATCTAACATGATAATGTTAATCACAACTTGTCACTGTAGAGAGATGACTAAAGGTTATATAATATTGAACTATAGTCATATGTCCTGATTGCTCCTAAACACACTTCCAGCATGAAATCTATGCTGTTTGTCTCGTAATACTGTGACAAAGGGAACACATTGGTTATACTTATCCTGCCCTGAGCTTCGTTCAATGTCACAATACTACAAATTGTCAAAATACCCATCTCTGCTAATTTATCAAGATATATATGCCCTGATAAGATCTGCTATTGTTACGACGCAAACACGCACTCTGTGTGTGGGTCTCTCTCCATCGAAGACTGAGCAGCTTTCCTCCCCCTGCTCTCGCCTCCCCCTGCTCTCGTCTCCCCCTGCTCTCGCCTCCCCCTGCTCTCGCCTCCCCCTGCTCTCGTCTCCCCCTGCTCTCGCCTCCCCCTGCTCTCGTCTCCCCCTGCTCTCGTCTCCCCCTGCTCTCGCCTCCCCCTGCTCTCGCCTCCCCCCTATCGTTTCGGTGAGGTGGACAAGGGAAAGAGACACATATGAAATAACTGAACTGTGTTTTTGACCTCCATGCTTTCCTCCTACTCCTTCATCGTATGAGACAGGATACAATATCATGAGATAGATAGTATATTATAGGAGAGAGTAGAGAGTGAGGGGGGATAGTCTTCTGGATCATGGTGTGTGGACTCATAGTGGATGTGTTGTATTGTCTTGGTAGATTTTGCAGGAGGTGATTGTTGCATTTCTCTTCCAATTGCCCTGGTTTGAAGATAACTATATAGTGTTGTTTAGAGCAGGGATGGGCAACTTTGATGGGGGTGGGGGCCACAAATAATCCTAACTCATCATGAGGGGCCACAGTTTCTCGAGGGTCTGTGTACCCACATCCATACATACAGTGCATTTGGGAGGTATTCAGACCCCTTGACTTTTTCCACATTTTGTTATATTATTTGAAAATGTATTAAATTGTTTGTTTTTCCATCAATCTACACACAATACTCCATAATGACAAAGAAAAACAGGTTTTTAAAAATGTTTGCTAATTTATATATATATATAAAAAATTATATCACATTTACATAACTATAAAGACCCTACAAAGTACTCAGTACTTTGTTGAAGCACCTTCAGTAGCGCTACAGCCTCAAGTCTTGGGTATTTGGGGAGTTTCTCCCATTCTTCTCTGCAGATCCTCTCAAGCTATGTCAGATTGGATGGGGAGCGTTGCTGCACAGCTATTTTTAGGTCTCTCCAGAGATTTTTGATTGGGTTCAGGTCCGGGCTCTGACTGGACATCAAGGACATCCAGAGACTTGTACTGAAGCCATTCCTGCTGCAGAGATGGTTGTCTTTTGGGGAAGTTCTCCTATCTCCACAGAGCTCTGTCAGAGTGACCATCGGGATCTTGGTATCCTCCCTGACCAAGGCCCTTCTCCCCCGATTGCTTAGTTTGGCCAGGCGGCCAGCTCTAGGAAGAGTCTTGGTGGTTCTAAACTTCTTCCATTTAAGAATGATGGAGGCCACTGTGTTCTTGGCGACCTTCAATGATGCAGACATTTTTTGGTACCCTTCCCATATCTGTGCCTTGACAGAATCCTGTCTCGGAGCTCTACGGACAATTCCTTCGACTTCATGGCTTGGTTTTTGCTCTGACATGCACTGTCAACTGTGGGACCTTATATAGATACATGTGTGTCAGGTCCAATCAATTGAATTTACCACAGGTGGACTCCAATCAAGTTGTAGGAACAGCTCAAGGATGATCAATGGAAATAGGATGCACCTCAGCTCAATTTGTAGTCTCATAGCAAAGGGTCTGAATACTTATGTAAATAAGGTATTTTCAGTTTATTAAAAAATTGTGGCACCCCTCATGACAGCAGAAATAAAAACAAATAATTTTAGTGTTCATTTCATGCAATTCAACACATTTTGCAATTCAACACATTTTGCAATTCAACACATTTTGCCACTGGGTGTAGAATTTTTTTTTCAATTTTCCCGTGGGAGGAGAGAAGATTTTGCTAATTTATAACTAATTGCATGCAATTCTTCTCCTTTTGCCATGAGGCGAAGAGGAAAATTATCTGTTTTACAGCTAATCTCCTGCAATTCTACACATTTTGTCATTAGGTGGAGAGAAATGTTTGTGGTTTTAATATGATATCTGAGTGAGACTGACTAACAAAATCAAGTTTAGATAGCTGGCCGCTAAACTAACTTCAATAAATAAAACAATCACACGAACATAAATATAAACACAACATGCAATCATTTCAAAGATTGAGTTACAGTTCATATGAGGAAATCAGTCAATTGAAATCAGTTAATTAGGCCTTAAACTATGGATTTCACATAACTGGGAATACAGATATGCATCTGTTGGTCACAGATGCAGTTCCTTAAAAAAAGGTAGGAGCGTGGATCAGAAAAATGGTCTGTATCTGGTGCCCACCATTTGTCATGCAGCGCAGCACATTTCCTTTGTATAGAGTGGATCAGGCTGTTGATTGTGGCCTGTGGAATGTTGTCTCCTCTGCAATAGATGTGCGAAGTTGCTGAATATTGGCAGGACCTGGAACACGCTGTCGTACACGTTGATCCAGAGCATGCTCAATGGGTGACATGTCTCATGAGTTTGCAGGCCATGGAAGGACATTTTCAGCTTCCAGGATTTGTGTACAGATTTGTGTACACATGATGTGATGGCGGTGGATGAATGGCACGACAATGGGCCTCAGGATCTCGTCACGGTATCTCTGTGCACCATGGGGCACTCTGTTCATAACATTGACAGCAGCAAACTGCACACACTACTCCATACACACTGTCTGCCATCTGCCCAGTACTGTGGAAACCGGGATTCATCCGTGAAGATCACAATTCTCCAGAGTGCCAGTGGCCATTGAAGGTGAGCATTTGCCCGATGAAGTCAGTTACGACGCCAAACTGCAGTCAGGTGAAGACCCTGGTGAGGACTACGAGCATGCAGCTTCCCTGGGACGGTTCCTGACAGTTTGTGCAGAAAATCTTTTGTTGTGCAAACCCACAGTGTCTTCAGCTGTCCGGGTGGCTGGTCTCAGTCGATCCTGAAGGTGAAGAAGCTGGATGTGGAGGTCCTGGGCTGGTGTGGTCTGCAGTTGTGAGGCTGGTTGGATGTACAGCCAAATACTCTAAAACGACATTGGAGGAGGCTTATGGTATAGAAACAAACATAAACATTTCTGGCAACAGCTCTGGTGGACATTCCTGCAGTCATCATGCCAATTGCACATTCCCTCAAAACTTCAGACATCTGTGGCATTGTGTTGTGTAAAAAAATGGTACATTTTAGTGACCTTTTTTTGTTCCCAGCTCAAGGTGCACCTGTGTAAGAATCATGCTGTTTAATCAGCTTCTTGATATGCCACACCTGTCAAGTGGATGGTTGGACTATCTTTGCAAAGGAAAAATGTTCACTACAGGGATGTAAACAAATTTGTGCCCAAATTTAGAGAGAAATAAGCCTTTTGTGCAAATGGGACATTTCTGGGATCTTTTATTTCAGTTCATGAAACATGGGACCAACACTTTACATGTTGTGTTTATATTTTCGTTCAGTGTAGCTAACATGGGGTAATTGACTGACTATTGGTGAATGACATGACAAGAGAAGAACTGCTGATGCTCAAACAAATGTCTAAATTGCACCTTGTGTATTCTACTATTCTATACACATGAGTAAGTGGAGATCCTGACTGAGTTCCTAATTAAATATATACAGTACCAGTCAAAAGTTTGGACACACCTACTCATTCAAGGGTTTTTCTTTATTTTTACTATTTTTACATAGTAGAATTATAGTGAAGACATCAAAACTATGAAATAGCACACTTGGATTCATGTAGTAACCAAAAAAGTGTTAAACACAAAGTAGCCACCAAGTAGCCACCCTTTGCCTTGATGACAGCTTTGCACACTCTTCGCATTCTCTCAACCAGCTTCATGAGGAATGCATTTCAATTAACAGGTGTGCCTTCTTAAAAGTTCATTTGTGGAATTTCTTTCCTTCTTAATGTGTTTGAGAAAATCAGTTGTGTTGTGACAAGGTAGGGGTGGTTAACAGAAGATAGCCCTGATCCGAGGGCCTTCTGGGCCGCCATTTGCCCATCCCTGTTTTAGAGCCAGAAAGTAAGGTCCTTGTCAATACCAGGGGTGATTTAGGATTAAACCAATAGTCTCAGGTTGTTCTAATGGAAACTCTGTCTAGGAAAATGAGGAATATTCTGTATTTGTGGAGAGATAGTCAACCCGAGTTTGCCCACTGGACCAAAGTGCAGAGCTGCTATTGTCATTTCATTTCCTGGTGGTGACTGAATTACAGCTGCTCATCCAGATTACATTTGGTCTCTTACTTAATAAAGTGCACATACTGGAATCTGGTCTCACATTTTACCGTAGCCTTGCCTATTTGACGCTTGCGAAAGTTTGACAAATGTCAAGAATTAAAGTGAGTTTGTGAGATCAGAACTCACCCCACTGCTACCTTCTCAGACGAATAGGGAGACAAAAGAGACTCATCCTCTCTGGAGAAAACAAGTGAATCTCTCCCGTAATAAACCAGTGACATCATAATCACTAAGATAATGGCAGCCATTTTAATATCAGAGGTCCATTCAGGACATCATCGGAAGTTATGTCTGACCTAAGTGGACAATGAAACGCCTACCCACTTCCATGTCTTTAGCCTGGCTCCTCTCAAGAAATGGGACAAATTACCAGCATAGATGAGTGATTTACTCCAAATGCTCCAAATTACTCCAAAGAGGAGGATAGCTGGATCTGAATGTAGCTCATTTGAGAAGGTCAAGAGTGTTCAAATCAGTTCAGTCAGCTTTCAAACACAATAGGCCTAGTACTCAATGGAAGAGGGTCAATTTTCCTTTTGACCCTTAATGCTTCATATTTTAACATAGTAAATATTCGAATGTCTACTGCATAGAATACAGGTTATACAAAATCCAATGTATTTTAAGGAGCTGTGTATGTACCCCATCGAACACATGACCTTGCAATCAATTACAGTACCTAACCTCTCAGTAAACATGCTAGGCAGACAGAGAGGAAGCATCATCAGCAATTATGGCTAATAGATGCTAACAACATAATTGACCTTGAAATGGCCATTCAGAGTCTATGAAAAACAACTGTTTACTCTACTATCAGCTCCCCTCAGGGCCCTCTTGGCATTTGTCAATGAAAGTCCACCAAGGACCCTTATTTTTATGTTGTGTGGGACACAGCCAGAGTACCATGTTTTTATAAAGACAGAGAGAGGCGGTGGACTCAGTGTTTTTACATGGGGCCAGATTTAATCAACTCAATTTTTATTTCATTTCAACATTGGGATACAAACCCCTCTTGGGATTAATCATTTTGCTTCCAAGTAAGTCCACTTACGCAAATACCAATTCAAAGCCAACCAAACTAAACTGAGCCTGACAAACCCAACAAGACATAACAATCTTTCCACTGTCAAAGCTCCATAAGGAATGCATTTACATTTGGACCGAGGCTCACCTGGGTTTACAGAGCATCCCAATCCAGTACTCTGCCTGGCACTCCCTCCGTACGGCAGAGGGAGAGGAGATCACAGGGAATGGAGTGATTTATGGTAAGACAACAACGAGGACCCGCCAAGTGCGTCAGCACTCCAGAAAATCAGCTTTAATAACAATGGAGAGAAGGATTCAACAAAGCCAAACACCAGTTAGAATGATTTACCACGGCAACGGTGTGTTGGATCCCAGTGAGGCTCCCCAAGCCTCTCTAAATCACTTGTTAAATTTGGGTCACATTCTGCTAGAGCTGGGGAGGAACTCAGGCAGGCACACAACATGTCTTCTGGACTGGGTGTCTATAGGCTGTTGTTAGGGTGTTGAGGCCCCTGGTCCTCTGTAATGTGAGTTGTGGTGTAACGCTCAGTGTGATCATCATGACCCTTCCATAAACTCATGGCACAATACATAGCCTCTGACCGTGTTATACAATACATCCCATGTGTAGCATATCCAGCTATAGCATGTAACCATGCCAACCCTACCAGGACTGCACACTTTCTCAGTATTGCTAAACAGCTCAGCTTCAACGGTTCAATGGAAACAGTCACCATGAGTCTCAGAAAAGTACAGTGATGCCACGGTGCAAGGATAAGCTAGCTGACGTTGGCTAGGACTCCAGCCATTGTTTAACCCCCTGGCAGTGTTTTGATTTAGAGAGAAAAAGGACAGAAGGACAGGAGGGACAGGTACAGGAAAGACTAAATGTCACGCTGGGATGGAGCTGACCTTTCTAAATGCCTGGGGCGCCAAGTGGCTTGGAGGGATGGGCATGGGAGGGAGTGAGGAGACCGGCAGGGCAAAATGGAAATCTGTTGAGAAGATAACCAGTCAGTGACATGCATGGTGTGATTGGTGGAGGTCAAACTCGGATGGCCTGGCTAAACTGACACAGCTCACATTACTTGTAGAATGGCTAGACTGGCTAAATTGTGTTAGTTTAACTACAACTAATAATAATATACAATCACAAGCTGATCTGAGATGTTTCTACAACTTGATTGGAGTCCACCTGTGGTAAATTCAATTGATTGGACATCATTTGGAAAGGCACACGCACATCTATAAAAGGTCTCACAGTTGACAGTGCAAGTCAGATCAAAAACCAAGCCACGAGGCCGAAGGAATGGTCCGTACTTTGCTCTGGCTGGGCCACTCAAGGACATTCAAGGACTTGTCCTGTAACCACTTCTGCCTTGTCTTGGCTGTGTGCTTAGGGTCATTGTCCTGTTGGGAGGTGAACCTTCACCACAATCTGAGGTCCTGAGCACTCTGGAGCAGGTTTTCATCAAGGATTTCTCTGTACTTTGCTCTGTATACCATCTTTCCCTCAAACCTGACTGGTCTCCCAGTCCCTGCCGTTGTTAAACATCACCACAGCATGATGCTGCCACCACCATGCTTCACCGTAGGGATGGTGCCAGGTTGCCTCCAGACGTGACGCTTGGCATTCAGGCCAAAGAGTTAAATGTTGGTTTCATCAGATCAGAGAATCTTGTTTCTCACGTTCTGAGAGTCTTTAGGTGCCTTTTGCCTTTCGGCAACTCCAAGTAGGCTGTCATGTTTTTCAACACATGAGTGGCTTTGGGACAAGTGTCTGAATGTCCTTGAGTTGCCCAGCCAGAGCCCAAACTTTTACCCGATTTAACATTTCTGGAGAAACCTGAAAAAAGCTGTGCTGCGATGCTCCCCATCCAACCTGACGGAGCTTGATAGGATCTGCTGAGAAGAACGGGAGAAACTGCCCAAATACAGGTGTGCCAAGCTTGTAGTGTCATACCAAAAAAGACTTGAGGCTGTAATTGCTGCCAAAGGTGCTTCAACAAAGTACTGCGTAAAGGGTCTGAATACTTATGTAGATGTGATATTTCTGTTTTTTAAATGTTTTTGCTTTGTCATTATGGGGTATTGTGTGTAGATTGATGAGGGAGAAAAAAACCAATTCTATCAATTTTAGAATAAGGCTGCAATGTAATAAAATGTGGAAAAAGTCAAGGGGTCTGAATGCTTTCCGAATGCACTGTATGTGCTTATCACAGTCCTAAGCGCCCAGGCATCTGTCAAAGTTCTCTCTCTCTCTCTCTCTCTCTCTCTCTCTCTGCTCATCTGACAGTCACAGAGTCACAGGCGCACTGTGATGCCTATTGATTCCTCCTTTGCTCTCGTCACAAACACGCTATCTGGGGCACTGTGTATCAATTGATCTTTACGGAGTGCGTTTTTATTGAGAAGCGTGCAGTGCGTCGACCTATAAAAAGGAGTGTGGCTTGGAGCACTGGACCAGACTTTCCCCAGTTCTGTTCTTGAGGTGCGAGGGAGACTCCAGAGAGAGATACTGAGCAATATGGGGGGGACTTTCCGAGAGCAGCTGTTCTTTGTTATGTTATGTCTGTCAGTTCTCAAGGGACACGCCAGGTACATGGAGGTAAGCCTCTGGAAGCACTTGGCACTTTTTACTGACCTGTTTCGTTCCCACGTGTTTAATCTACTAGACTTTGTAATAAAAGCTCAATTAATGCCATGTGTTCTGTGTAAGAAAAGCAACCTTTTGTACTCACTAAAGTAGGCCTAATGTTCACATTGCGCACTTCTATGCTACTCAAGACGTCTTTGAACATATTGGCTTGATTTATGCATTCTGTAGCTACTAACATTTACTTAATCCCTTGTGTTATCTTGCTTGATGGTATATTGCTGTCATTTGGCCATATTAGATCTTAACTTTATTTTCTAAATATTATCTCAATGTTTTTCTTTCTTTTTTTGTGCAGGAAAATGAGATCACTCCAGAAGGATTATTTTCACTTCTTAATTCAGAACTCAAAAGAGAAATACCAGAGGAATTCATTTACAGCCGACCTCTCCGTAAGTAACTGACTGAACTAAATTCCTAAAAAAAAGTAATTCACCATAGTCATATTTTACATTTACATTTGCCATTTCATTTACATGGTTGATTTGTGAAACAATATTTTTCTGTTGACATTATCACACCTTCTAAAATGCTATTTTTATTAAGGTGTTTTTCATATTTTCATTCTCTGAATTTGTAATGATCAATTGTGTATGGAATTCTGAGAATAACTAATAATCTAAAATAATACGTGGGATTTTAATTTATGTAATTATAATCTGTCTACGGCTTTCATGACCAAATGTGCAGATTGATGAATACGACCTGATTATTTAGAAATGCATATTAATTGATTGAATTTTTGTCAGAAATACTTCATAATGTAAAATGTAAACCGCCACTGTGCACAGAATGTAATGTTAACCCTGTCTCCATTTCTCTCTCCCTTTCAATGTCATCTCTCTTTCTGTCTCTGTATATCCCACTCTCTTTTCCTTCTCTCTCTGTTACCCCCACACCCATCTCTCTCCTTCTCACCCTCTACTCTATCTCTTCCCTCTATCGCTCCTCTTTCCCTCTATCCTTCTCTAACCCCTTCCTTCCCTTCTTCCTACGTTCCTCCTTCTCTCCCTCCGTCAGGGTGTCTGGACATGGTGGCAGCAGAGGGTCAGTTCACCTTCACAGCAGACCGGCCTCATCTCAGCTGTGCTGCTTTCTTCATCGCTGAGCCCAACCAGGTCATCAATGTGGAGTATGACAGCGTTGACATCGACTGCAGAGGTGGAGACTTCATCAAGGTAACCACACACACACACACACACACACACACACACACACACACACACACACACACACACACACACACACACACACACACACACACACACACACACACACACACACACACACACACACACACACACACACACACACACACACACCAGCTCTTTCACACCCACATGCTGTACGTCCCAAATACTCCACTCCCGCCATCACCTTATCTGACATCAGCACCAGCAGGTCCAGGGATAGAGGGGCATTTCTGGAACATTGACAGAATGAAACTTCTGGTAGATTCTGTTGTTGTAATTTGTGCCCAGGTCTGAGTAGTCCTCTTCCCCAGCCGAGAGCACCCAAAGCCACGCATTAATCCCTCGCCTCACACCCCCAGCCTGGGGACACTCTTTCTTAGTAGTAGATGATTACAGACTTGTAATTAGCCTAGCACTAAAATATATAGCCACTTAGCAGATTCCGTCACCAGGGGGAAAATAGAGTATTTTCCTGTGTTGTTTTCTTACTTTACTCTGTAAATCCGTAACTGTAACCTCTGTAAAAGGTTACAGTTAAATCCCACCCTGGATTTAAACACAGACTGACATAACAGAGAGTCTCTTCCTGATTAAGACACCGGCTTAAACGGAAATCGCCTTTAAAAGTCAATCACAGGTCGTTCATCTGCATTTATTGGAATCCTGGCCGTTTTGCTTACAGAGATAACTGGGTTTGATTGAATGGTTATGATTAAGTCCACATCTCTCTCCTCTCTCCTCTCTCCCCTCTCCCCTCTCCTCTCTCCTCTCTCCCCTCTCCTCTTCCTCTCTCCTCTCTCCCCTCTCCTCTTCCTCTCTCCTCTCTCCTCTCTCCCCTCTCCCCTCTCCTCTCTCCTCTCTCCTCTCTCCTCTCTCCCTCTCCTCTTCCAGGTGTTTGATGGCTGGGTGATGAAGGGAGAGAAGTTCCCTAGTTCCCAGGATCACGCCCTGCCGCTGATGGAACGCTACATAGACTACTGCGACTCCGGGACTGTCAGGAGAACCGTACGGTCATCTCAGAACGTTGCAATGGTGTTCTTCCGCGTTCACACCGTCGGCAGCTCCTTCACGCTGACTGTCAGGAAACCCATCAACCCTTTCCGTGAGTAGAAACCTGCAGCAGCCTGATTCTTACTGTTCATGGCCTTGAGGATTTTACTTATATACTTAGTGTCCGAATATAGTGTCTGACAATAGTGACTCGATGTATAGATAAACATGCTGAGTTAAATGTGTGTGCTGGAGTACTTTAACAGCTATCATTGATGATAGAACCTAATGCCTGTCTGGCAGAGTGCCTCGTCCATTAAGTGTGCTAACATTGGGCAGGATGCCAATGTACTGTTTTAATGCTTTATCACACGCTATAATGCCAGGGTAGTGTGTTAATGCTTTAGTAACACTTTAGGTTGTACAAAAGTCTTATAATGCGAGGGTAGTGATGCATGCCAATAATGTCTGTAATAATATTATCGTCGCTGGATCATGTTAGTGAGAGATTTCAGAGTAAGTTGTGGCTAAGCATGTGTATCTCAACTAAGTATTAAGATCAAGGGTGCACAGCAGGGATGTATTACTACATTTGAGTCATTTAGCAGATGCTCTCATCCAGAGCGACTTACGGGAGTAATAAAGGTTAAGTGCCTTGCTCAAGGACACATCGGCAGATTTTTCACCTAGTCGGCCCAGGGATTCAAACCAGCGACCTTTTGGTTACTGGCTAAACACGCTTAATAGATAGGGTACCTGTTATGGTACAGAGAGTGAAGGAATTTCAAGCACCTAGCAGTGTGAGTTCTCTAGCTGGCATACGTACCAAGCACAAAGCTGCCTACTTCTACGTCGTGTGTGTTTGTGTGTTTGTGTGTGTGTGTGTGTTTTGCATTTGTTTACTAAGCAATTTTACACAAGTACTGTAAATTGATAAATGCTGTGCTATATGAAGATCAACATGTATGAAAAGTCTACAAACATTCATACCCCCCACCCCCACCCCACCCCCCGCCCACATCCCCCACAGCCTGTAACATCATCTCCCAGACACCAGAGGGCAGCTTCACCATGGTGATACCCCAGCAGCACAGGAACTGCAGCTTCTCCATCATCTACCCCGTGGAGATCAAGATCGCTGAGCTCAGCCTGGGACACCTCAACGACTTCCCCATCAAGGTGAGCCCTGAGCAGGGACATCACCACATAGAACAGAGCTACTCACATCTGAGTCAGGAGGTCTGCAACACTGTTATTTGGTTGATTAATGCCACTCACTGATTGGCCAGAGATTCCACTCACCATGCATCACAGGTCTCAATCAAACAGTTCCTGATTAGAGGGTAAGAATAAAGAAAAGAGCAGTGCTTCTGGCTTCAAGGTCCAGATTTGAGTAAAGGGGGCTTAGATGTTTAGGCAGTTGTAGGGGATGTGGTTTAGTGAACTACCCTGCCAAAGAACGAAAGACTTGTGTTAGCTCCCAGTGATGATGAGGGGATGCTTTGAGCCATCAGAGAAGAGTGTGTTGGGATATTGTAAAGACAGACAAAAGAAGGATATGAAGGGAAGTAAAAAATGCTTGTTAAACCATTAAGCTGGTCTCTTTCTCTCTAGAAGTCCATGCCAGGCTGTGCTGGAGCAGGGGACTTTGTGGAGCTGCTGGGAGGGAACGGGATGGACCCGTCTAAGATGTTCCCAGTAGCTGACCTCTGCTACAACTTCAACGGCCCCGGTGAGCAGCACCCACATCCACACCATCACTAACACCATTATCCACACCATCCGCATCACCACCACCATCACCATGCTGCCTAGAGTAGAGCTTTACTACCCACACCATCACCATGCTGACTAGAGTAGAGCTTTACTACCCACACAATCAACATCCTAATACTGTATATCTAAGCCTACATAGGCAGCCCAATTCTGATATTTTCCCCCCACTAATTGGTCTTTTGACCAATCAAATTAGATATTTTCAACTCAGATCGTTTTCAGAGCTGATCTAATTGGTCAAAATACCAATTACTGAAAAACTATCAGAATAGGGTTGCCTGTCTAAACGCAGCCTAAGAGTAAATCTTTATGATCCATTGTTGAATGGAAAGTCTTATTTTTGCTGACACACTCTCCAACCTGTTATTCATGTCTGCCTGTTTCTTTTCTCTTTCTCCTTTCCTCATCCTTCAGCCCAGATGAAGATAGGTTGTGACAACACTGTGGTGAGAATGGTGTCCAGCGGTAGGTTTGTCAACCGGGTGGCGTTCCAATACCGGCTGCTGGACCGGCAGGAGCTGCAGAGGATCAAGGTGAACAGTGTGGAGGATTTCTGCTTCACTGGCTGAGCTCTCCCTATCTATCTCTCCACCTCCTATATATACCACCTAGCTAATGGGGACCACCCATCACTGGCTGCCAAATCTACCATGAGACTGATTACAGAAAACAATCCCGAGTATCGCCATAACGTTCTGTTCTGTACTCCTTTTTGAATTTAAAGAGATTGATTTATTTTTGACCTCATTAGTTTTTTTTCTTCACTATATATTAAATGAATTGTGGCTGGCGCTTAATAAAGTGTTCTTTTGTGTTTGTGGGCAGTTCTGCTATTGGTTTGAGTCCGTATTTCTGTGTCTAAGTTGTGTGATTATATGAATGCCAGTGAAAACAGACCAGTGAGGGTGTTAGCAGGGTGTTTTTGGTTCACGTTCTTTACAAGGAAGGGTGTTGAAAAACGGAATGTTTCTTTCTATTTATTTTGTGAGACGATGTGTGTCGTTTTGGGACTGTGGCCGGAGGCAAGTGTTCAATAGAGGATGTTAAATACGTTCATTGCTGTTATCTATATTTATTTGTATCAAACTATTTTTTTGTAATAAAACTGAGCTGCATGATTAAGCACTCACTGGAGCTGATAATTCATTTCATTTTCTAATCAGTTCAATTATACAGAATTAAACAGGGTTGTTGTCAGGGAGAATGCTAGGAGGATGGTGGGGGGGGGGGGGGGGGGGGCACAATGAAGAGAAGTGGAAGATATCGGCATCAGTCACATCTCAACCTAACGAGAAAAGCCACTCCAGTTCACCATTACACTGAAATATCCATACATTGATGTCTGCATACACATTTATCAGTTCAACTGGGATGTCTGCATACACATTTATCAGTTCAACTGGGATGTCTGCATACACATTTATCAGTTCAACTGGGATGTCTGCATACACATTTATCAGTTCAACTGGGATGTCTGCATACACATTTATCAGTTCAACTGGGATGTCTGCATACACATTTATCAGTTCAACTGGGATGTCTGCATACACATTTATCAGTTCAACTGGGATGTCTGCATACACATCAGTTCAACTGGGATGTCTACATACACATTTATCAGTTCAACTGGGATGTCTGCATACACATTTATCAGTTCAACTGGGATGTCTGCATACACATCAGTTCAACTGGGATGTCTGCATACACATTTATCAGTTCAACTGGGATGTCTGCATACACATCAGTTCAACTGGGATGTCTGCATACACATCAGTTCAACTGGGATGTCTACATACACATTTATCAGTTCAACTGGGATGTCTGCATACACATTTATCAGTTCAACTGGGATGTCTGCATACACATTTATCAGTTCAACTGGGATGTCTACATACACATTTATCAGTTCAACTGGGATGTCTGCATACACATTTATCAGTTCAACTGGGATGTCTACATACACATTTATCAGTTCAACTGGGATGTCTGCATACACATCAGTTCAACTGGGATGTCTGCATACACATTTATCAGTTCAACTGGGATGTCTGCATACACATCAGTTCAACTGGGATGTCTACATACACATTTATCAGTTCAACTGGGATGTCTGCATACACATTTATCAGTTCAACTGGGATGTCTACATACACATTTATCAGTTCAACTGGGATGTCTACATACACATTTATCAGTTCAACTGGGATGTCTACATACACATTCATCAGTTCAACTGGGATGTCTGCATACACATCAGTTCAACTGGGATGTCTGCATACACATTTATCAGTTCAACTGGGATGTCTACATACACATCAGTTCAACTGGGATGTCTGCATACACATTTATCAGTTCAACTGGGATGTCTGCATACACATCAGTTCAACTGGGATGTCTGCATACACATTTATCAGTTCAACTGGGATGTCTACATACACATTTATCAGTTCAACTGGAATGTCTGCATACACATTTATCAGTTCAACTGGGATGTCTACATACACATCAGTTCAACTGGGATGTCTGCAAACACATTTATCAGTTCAACTGGGATGTCTGCATACACATTTATCAGTTCAACTGGGATGTCTACATACACATCAGTTCAACTGGGATGTCTGCATACACATTTATCAGTTCAACTGGGATGTCTGCATACACATCAGTTCAACTGGGATGTCTGCATACACATCAGTTCAACTGGGATGTCTGCATACACATTTATCAGTTCAACTGGGATGTCTGCATACACATCAGTTCAACTGGGATGTCTGCATACACATTTATCAGTTCAACTGGGATGTCTGCATACACATTTATCAGTTCAACTGGGATGTCTGCATACACATTTATCAGTTCAACTGGGATGTCTGCATACACATTTATCAGTTCAACTGGGATGTCTACATACACATTTATCAGTTCAACTGGGATGTCTGCATACACATTTATCAGTTCAACTGGGATGTCTACATACACATCAGTTCAACTGGGATGTCTACATACACATCAGTTCAACTGGGATGTCTGCATACACATTTATCAGTTCAACTGGGATGTCTGCATACACATTTATCAGTTCAACTGGGATGTCTGCATACACATTTATCAGTTCAACTGGGATGTCTACATACACATTTATCAGTTCAACTGGGATGTCTGCATACACATTTATCAGTTCAACTGGGATGTCTGCATACACATTTATCAGTTCAACTGGGATGTCTGCATACACATTTATCAGTTCAACTGGGATGTCTACATACACATTTATCAGTTCAACTGGGATGTCTGCATACACATTTATCAGTTCAACTGGGATGTCTGCATACACATCAGTTCAACTGGGATGTCTGCATACACATTTATCAGTTCAACTGGGATGTCTGCATACACATTTATCAGTTCAACTGGGATGTCTGCATACACATCAGTTCAACTGGGATGCTTTGACTGCTGTTGGACAGAGTTGAGATGGGCTACAAAACAACCCTATGTTATGGTCTACATATTACTGTCATAACGGTGACTTAACAAACATAATAAACAGTTCTAACCTCTCATACCATTATTATGGAAGAGAAGAAGGACAAGGGAGGTGCAGAGAAAAAGGCAAAGAGAGCAGAACAGAGGAAAGATGGAGAGCAGGAAGAGAAGAGAGAAGAGGGAAGGAAGTAAAGCAGAGGAGAGAAGGAGGGGAAGTGAGGAGAGGAGGATAAGAGAGAAAGAGAAAAGGAGGAAGGAAGAGGGGATATAGTTACTTTTAGCTGTTCTGGCAGATAAGCTGCAATTACCAGCTTAGTCATGCATCACAGTTTAACCTTGTGTGTGTGTGTGTGTGTGTGTGCATAAAGGGAGGACAGCGGAACATGGTGTTGCTGACAAGCGCTGGCTTGATTAAAAGTCAGAGTGTGTATTATCACGGTGAGACACCTGCTGCACCACACAGCCCCACACCGCACCGCTCCCACTATACCGCTCCCACCACACCGCCCCACACCGCACCGCCCCCACTACACCGCTCCCACCACACCGCCCCACACCGCACCGCCCCCACTACACCGCTCCCACCACACCGCCCCACACCGCACCGCCCCCACTACACCGCTCCCACCACACCGCCCCACACCGCACCGCCCCCACTACACCGCTCCCACCACACCGCCCCACACCGCACCACCCCCACTACACCGCTCCCACCACACCGCCCCACACCGCACCGCCCCCACTACACCGCTCCCACCACACAGCATCGCTCCCACCACACCACACCTCTCCCACCACACCTCTCCCACCACACCGCCCCACACAGCCCCCACTACACTGCCCCACATAGCACTGCCCTCACTACACTGCCCCACACAGCACTGCTCCCACCACACTGCCTCCCACCACACCGCTCCCAACACATGTAGCAACACAACATGACAGCAACATGGTAGCAACACAACATGGTAGCAACACAACATGACAGCAACATGGTAGCAACACAACATGACAGCAACATGGTAGCAACACAACATGGTAGCAGCACAACATGACAGCAACATGGTAGCAACACAACATGGCAGCAGCATGGTAGCAACACAACATGACAGCAACATGGTAGCAACACAACATGGTAGCAGCACAACATGACAGCAACATGGTAGCAACACAACATGACAGCAACATGGTAGCAACAAAACATGACAGCAACATGGTAGCAACACAACATGGTAGCAGCACAACATGACAGCAACATGGTAGCAACACAACATGACAGCAACATGGTAGCATCACAACATGGTAGCAACACAACATGACAGCAACATGGTAGCAACACAACATGACAGCAACATGGTAGCAACACAACATGGTAGCAGCACAACATGGTAGCAACATGGTAGCAACACAACATGGCAGCAACATGGTAGCAACACAACATGACAGCAACATGGTAGCAACACAACATGACAGCAACATGGTAGCAACACAACATGACAGCAACATGGTAGCAACACAACATGGTAGCAGCACAAAACATGGTACAAACATTATTGGGCATAGACAACAGCACAAAGGGCAAGAAGGTAGAGACAACAATACATCACACAAAGCAGCCACAACTGTCAGTAAAAGTGTCCATGATTGAGTCTTTGAATGAAGAGATTGAGATAAAACTGCCCAGTTTGAGTGTTTGTTGCAGCTCGTTGAAGTTACTAGCTGCAGCGAACTGAAAAGAAGAGTGAACCAGGGATGTGTGTGCTTTGGGGACCTTTAACAGAATGTGACTGGCAGAACAGGTATTGTATGTGGAGGATGAGGGCTGCAGTAGATATCTCAGCAGATAGGGGAGAGTGAGGCCTAAGAGGGTTTTTTAAATAAGCATCAACCAGTGGGTCTTGCGACGGGTATACAGAGATGACCAGTTTACAGAGGACTGTGGATGGCCATCTGAATCAGGGTTAGTTTGGCATCTGGGGTGAAAAAGGAGAGATTACGATATAGGAAACCTCTTCACTAGATTTAACTTTAGCCTGCAGCTTTGATATGTTTTTTTTCTTCTTTTTTTCCCACCTTTATTTAACCAGGTAGGCTAGTTGAGAACAAGTTCTCATTTACAACTGCGACCTGGCCAAGATAAAGCAAAGCAGTGCGACACAAACAACAACACAGAGTTACACATGGAATAAATAAGCGTACAGTCAATAACACAATAGAAAAAAAGAAAGTCTATATACAGTGTGTGCAAATGGTGTGAAGAGGTAAGGAAATAATTAGGCCATAGTAGCTAAGTAATTACAATTTAGCAAATTAACACTGGAGTGATAGATGTGCAGATGATGTGCAAGTAGAAATACTGGTGTGCAAAAGAGCAGAAAAGTAAATAAATACAATATGGGGATGAGGTGGTTGGATGAGCTATTTACAGATGGACTATGTACAGCTGCAGTGATCGGTTAGCTGCTCAGATAGCTGATGTTTAAAGTTAGTGAGAGAAATATGTCTCCAGCTTCAGCGATTTTTGCAATTTGTTCCAGTCATTGGCAGCAGAGAACAAAATGGATGGCACTGTGATAGACTGCATCCAGTTTGCTGAGTAGAGTGTTGGAGGCTATTTTGTAAATGACATCGCCGAAGTCGAGGATTAGTAGGATAGTCAGTTTTACGAGGGTATGTTTGGCAGCGTGAGTGAAGGAGGCGTTGTTGTGAAATAGGAAGCCGATTATAGATTTAATTTAGGATTGGAGATGTTTAATATGAGTCTGGAAGGAGAGTTTACAGTCTAACCAGACATCTAGGTATTTGTAGTTGTCCACATATTCTAGGTCGGAACCGTCCAGAGTAGTGATGCTAGTCGGGCGGGTGGGTGCGGGCAGCGAACGATTGAAAAGCATGCCCTTAGTTTTATTAGTGTTTAAGAGCAGTTGGAGGCCACGGAAGGAGTGTTGTATGGCATTGAAGCTCGTTTGGAGGTTTGTTAATACAGTGTCCAAAGAAGGGCCAGAAGTATACAGAATGGTGTCGTCTGCGTAGAGGTGGATCAGGGAATCACCTGCAGCAAGAGCGACATCGTTGATATATACAGAGAAAAGAGTTGGCCCGAGAATTGAACCCTGTGGTACCCCCATAGAGACTGTCAGAGGTCCGGAAAACAGGCCCTCCGATTTGACACACTGAACTCTGTCTGAGAAGTAGTTGGTGAACCAGGCGAGGCAGTCATTTGAGAAACCAAGGCTGTTGAGTCTGCCGATAAGAATACAGTGATTGACAGAGTCGAAAGCCTTGGCCAGGTCAATGAAGATGGCTCCACAGTACTTTTCTTTTATCGATGGCGGTTATGATATTGTTTAGCACCTTGAGCGTGGCTGAGGTGCACCCGTGACCAGCTCGGAAATCAGATTGCACAGCGGAGAAGGTACGGTGGGAATCAAAATGGTCAGTGATTTGTTTATTAACTTGAATTTCGAAGACTTTAGAAAGGCAGGGCAGGATGGATATAGGTCTGTAACAGTTTGGGTCTAGAGTATGGCCATGGTTTCCTCCTGGCTACCCAAACCCCGGCCAACAGCTCCGCACCCCCCGCAGTTACTTGCCTAAGCCTCCCCAGCTTCTCCTTCACCCAAATCCAGATAGCAGATGTTCTGAAAGAGTTTCAAAACCTGAACTTGTACAAATCAGCTTGCCTAGACAATCTGGACCCTCTCTTTCTAAAATCATCCGCCGCCATTGTTCCAACCCCTATTACCAGTCTGTTCAACCTCTCTTTCATTTAGTCCGAGATCCCTAAATATTGGAAAGCTGCCACGGTCATCACCCTCTTCCCCGTTTGAAGAGCTACAGGATGAAAATTTCTGTTATGAAAAAACTAGCCTTTGCTTTCCTGACTGACTGCGTGTATTGGTTCCTGACTTCACTGAAAAGTTGCATATCGTGGGTGTCACGTCCTGACCTTAGTTCCTTTTTTTATGTCTCTATTTTAGGTTGGTCAGGGCGTGAGTTGGGGTGGGCATTCTATGTTTTGTTCTATGTTTGTATTTCTATATGTTTGGCCTGGTATCGTTCAGAGGCAGCTGTCAATCAGAGGCAGCTGTCAATCGTTGTCTCTGATTGAGAACCATACTTAGGCAGCCTGGTTTTGCCCTTGAGTTGTGGGTAGTTCTTTTCTGTCTCTGTCTCTGTACCAGACAGGACTGTTTCGTTTGTGCCGTTTTG
Organism: Oncorhynchus kisutch; assembly: GCF_002021735.2. Taxonomy (NCBI): domain Eukaryota; kingdom Metazoa; phylum Chordata; class Actinopteri; order Salmoniformes; family Salmonidae; genus Oncorhynchus; species Oncorhynchus kisutch. Next base: position 26,885,686 of record NC_034196.2, on the reverse strand, counting down.
TTATTTTTGTTCTAGTGTTCAGTGTAATTAAAAGATCATGAACACATACCACGCTGCACCTTGGTCCTCTCCTTCTTCCACCAACGACAACCGTTACAGTGGGGACTATTCGATGCTGAGAGAAGGACAGTGCACCGTCTAGCCATACTCCCAAGTACTTGTATGAGGTGACTACCTCAAGCTCAAAACCCTCAGAGGTAGTAATAACACCTGTGGGAAGAAGGGCATTATTTTTACCAAACCATATGACCTTTGTTTTGGAGGTGTTCAGAGGAGGGGTCAGCTCAATCCATCAATCAATCCCATGTATTTATAAAGCCCTTTTTACATCAGACGATGTCACAAAGTGCTCTACAGAAACCCAGCCTAATACCCTCAACAGCAAGCAATGCAGATGAAGCACGGTGGCTAGAAAAACTCCCTAGAAAGGCCAGAACCTAGGAAGAAAGCTAGAGAGGAATCAGGCTCTGAGGGGTGGCCAGTCCTTCTGGCTGTGCCGGGTGGAGATTATAACAGAACATGGCCAAGATGTTCAAACGTTCATAGATGACCAGCAGGGTCAGATAATGATAATCACAGTGGTTGTAGAGGTTGCAACAGGACAGCACCTCAGGGGTAAATTGCAGTTGGCTTTTCATAGCCGATCATTCAGAGTTAGAGACAGACGGTGCGGTAGAGAGACAGAGTCCAAAACAGCACGTCCGGGGCAAGGTAGCACGTCCAGTGAACAGGTCAGGGTTCCATAGCCACAGGCAGAACAGTTGAACCTGGAGCAACAGCATGACCAGTTGAACTGGGGACAGCAAGGACTCATCAGGCCAGGTAGTCCTGAGGCATGATCCTAGGGCTCAGGGCCCCTGGGAGAAGAGAGAGAAAGAGAGAAAAGAGAGAGAGAAAAGAGAGAGAGAGGGTTCATACTTAAATTCACACAGGACACCGGATGAGACAGGAGAAATACCCCAGATATAACATACTGACCCTAGCCCCCCGACACATAAACTATTGCAGCATAAATACTGGAGGCTGAGACAGGAACGGTCGGGAGACACTGTGAGTATAAGAATGTATCATCTGCCTATAAATGGATGAGAGAGCTTCCTACTGCCTGAGCTATGTTGTTGATGTAAATTGAGACAAGTGTGGGGCCTAGGATCGAGCCTTGGGGTACTCCCTTGGTGACAGGCAGTGGCTGAGACAGCAGATTTTCTGACTTTATAACCTGCACTCTTTGAGAGAGGTAGTTAGCAAACCAGGCCAAAGACCCCTCGGAGTCACCAATACTCCTTAGCTGGCCCACAAGAATGGAATGGTCTACCGTATCGAGAGCTTTGGCCAAGTCAATAAAATAGCAGCACGATATTGCTTAGAATCAAGGGTAATGGTGACATCATTGAGGACCTTTAAGGTTGCAGTGACACATCCATAACCTGAGCATACCAGAGAGAATACTATACACATCAAGAAAGCCAGTCAGTTGATTACTGACAAGTTTTTCCAACACTTTTGATAAACAGGGCAAAATAGAAATAGGGTCAGATAGTTTTTTGGGGTGAAGTTAAAGGAGCTCCTTCAGCACCTCGGACTCAGTGACTGCCTACAGAAAGAAACTTTGTAGTGGGGCAGGGGGGAAAAGAGGGAGAGGAGTCGGGGATAGTAACATTAGAAGGGGTGGGAGATGAGGAAATGTTGGATGGGCAAGAAGGCATGGCTGAGTCAAATAGGAATCCTGACTTAATGAAGTCGTGATTAAAGAGATCATCCATGTGCTTCTTGTCAGTAGCAACCACATCATCAACATTAAGGGACATTGGCAGCAGTGAAGAGGAGGGTTTTTCTCCAGGTCTTTAACCGTTTTTCAGACCTTCTTGGGGTTAGACCCACAGAGAGAGAACTGCTCCTTAAAGTAACTAACTATGGCCTTCCGGAGAGCCTAAGTGCACTTATTTCCCTGAAAGATAGCCAGTCAGCTTGAGTATGCGTGTGCTGAGCCTTTTGCCAAATACAATTCTTGAGGTGGAGTAACTCTGTAAGATCACGTTCGAACCAGGGGCTGAACCTGTTTTTAATTCTCATTTTCTTTATGTGGGCGTGTTTGTTAACAATACCATTGAAAATATAAATGAGCAACAAAAAAAATATCAGAGGGGATCAAGCTGATTTTGAACCATTTTACAGAGGCCAGTTCATGAAGGAAGGCTTGCTCATGAAAGTTTTTTTAGTAAGCGTCTATGACAAATCAGGACAGGTCGTTTCACTGAGCAGCCATTACGAACTCAGGCTGTAAGACAGGTCATTACAGAAAGCCCCAGACTGATACCCATCAGGATGATTTGTGAGGATAATATTGAGGAGTGGAGCTTTTTCTGGGTGTTTGGAGTAATACCTTGTGGGATTGGTAATAATCTGAGAAAGATTTAGGGAGTTGCTTTAGGATTTAGGATTTAGATTTAGGGATTGCTTTAGGACTTGGTCAGGTGGTTTAATCCATAAAGGCCTGATTGGTGTAGTAATGCAGAGATGGTTGTCCTGGAACTCTGAAGCTCTGTCAGAGTGACCATCAGTTTCTTAGTCACATCCCTGACCAAGGCCCTTCTCCACTGACTGCTCAGTTTGGTTGTGCGGTCAGCTTTAGGAAGAGTCTTGGTGGTTCCAAACTTCTTCCATTTAAGAATGATGAAGGCCCCTGTGTTCTTGGGGACATTCAATGCTGCAGAAATGTTTTGGTACCCTTCACCAGATCTATGCCTCAACACAATCCTGTCTCGGAGCTCTACGGACAATTCCTTTGACCTCATGGCTTGGTTTTTGCTCTGACATCCACTGTCAACTGTTAGCCCTTCTCTGTTCCCCACTGTGTTTGGGTTAGTAATAATTTGTAGAGTGCCTCTATTTTCCCTCAGCATGCATTTATTCACTATTCTGAATGTCTAATCCTGAGTCGAATACAATACTGTGATTGTAATTTTGTCAAATTACCATCATAATAAGAGTTCGTAATGGATTATATGTTCTTCTGAAATATGAACACAGAAATACTGGACATCTTGAACTCGTATTTTGATGGTGATTTGGACTTACATTTTGCTGGTCTCGGTCTTGACTCGGTCTCGCCCCCGTCTGGTCTTGGTCTTGTATCGGTCTTGCTTTAGGTGTTCTCGAACACAACACATTTGTTATGTGACTTGTTAAACACATTTTTACTCCTGAACTTATTTAGGCTTGCCATAACAAATGGGTTGAATACTTATTGACCAAAGACATTTCCGCTTTTCATTTTTGATGAATTTGTAAACGTATCTAAAACCATAATTCCACTTTGACATTATGGGGTATTGTGTGTAGGCCAGTGACACAAAATCTCTATTTATTCCATTTTAAATGCAGGCTGTAACACAACAAAATGTTGAAGAAGTCAACTGGTGTGAATACAACATCCATTTTCTCCCTGACTGTTTAAGAGTGAATGTCCACTATATCACTGGACTTTAATCTCTCTTCCTCCACTGGGTTGTGTCTCTCCCCCTCCTCCTACTCCTCTCTTCCTCTCCAGTATCACTTGGGTTGTGTCTCTCCCCCTCCTCCTACTCCTCTCTTCCTCTCCAGTATCACTTGGGTTGTGTCTCTCCCCCTCCTCCTACTCCTCTCTTCCTCTCCAGTATCACTTGGGTTGTGTCTCTCCCCCTCCTCCTACTCCTCTCTTCCTCTCCAGTATCACTTGGGTTGTGTCTCTCCCCCTCCTCCTACTCCTCTCTTCCTCTCCAGTATCACTTGCTATCAGCAGGAGCCATTACAGCTCTCCTCATCTCCTCTCTTCTCTGGTGTATTTTATCCTCTCTCATCTCCTCTCTTCTCTGGTGTATTTTATCCTCTCTCATCTCCTCTCTTCTCTGGTGTATTTTATCCTCTCTCATCTCCCGTATCTGTAATTCTCCTCCTCCCTGACAGTGGCCCCTCTTGTATCTCCACCCCCCCCCCCCCCCCCCATTCCCCCGTCCCACCCTCGGACAGAGTGACTCTGATCAGGCAGGGAGAGCAACATGGCCAGGGCCTCCTGGAGCCTTATCTCCAGATAACAGTGTCACCTTCCATGCCCTTAATCTGATCCCTGCTTCCATGGTCCTTTATGCCTCACCGATCCCCTCTTAGGACAGGAATGATTCCTGTTGACATTGTTGAAGGACGATAAACGTTCTTCTAATTCTCACTAATTCTTTTTATTCTATCATTTTTTATTTTGAATAGATATACTCTCTAATTGAGATAAACAATCAGTTGTTTTCTCTCTATATAGTGCCTTGATTCTCCCATGATGACATTGACCTTTTAGTGCAGGTGGAAAAACTGCAGCAATCCTTCCTATTCAATGTCATCAGTCAATGACCTCTCAATGGAAACTGTTCCATTTCTCCTGCATTAAACAAGTCATAAGAAGTGAAAGTCAGTAGAACAGGAATCACAAGGGACGTCATAAGTGTTATTTAGTCTAAATACATGGCTCTGATCGATTCGAATGGGGATTCTCTTTCTAATAGCCTAGTCTACTTCATTTGATTCTATTATGGCACTATCCATCTCTTTCTCTCTGCCTGTCATTAGGCCCCAGGGGATGACCTTGCTGTTTGGCAGAACATACCGACTTGTCCTGGAAAACTGTCCTGGAGGCTCGGCCTCACGTGTTGTTTGTGAGCATCATCTTCCATCTGTCGCTGAATTAGAGCACTATGGTGTGGAAACGTCTGAACGATCCGTCTCTCTGTCTCTCCGTCTCTCTTTCCATCCAAAACCCCCGGGAGGAAAATCTCACACTTATTCTCTCCCTCTTTCCCTCTGTCCCTCTGTCCCTCTTCCCTCTTTCCCTCTGTCCCTCTGTCCCTCTGTCCCTCTTTCCCTCTGTCCCTCTGTCCCTCTGTCCCTCTTTCCCTCTGTCCCTCTTTCCCTCTGTCCCTCTGTCCCTCTGTCCCTCTGTCCCTCTTTCCTTCTATTGCTTTCTCACTCTCACTCTCACCCTCTCTTTCTTTCTCTTTCTCTCTCTTTCCCTCATTACATTATTTTAAGGGCATATGGAGAGAAACTGTAAAGGACAACCTTGGATTTTGTGGTTTGTGTGTCTTTTTCTAATGGGCTGATATGTGTCTTTGAACATAAAGTCCTTAGTCCCCCGTGAAGGAAACATTTCCCTGTATCTGCAGCAGCCTACCGATGGCTTTTGATGTCGTTCTGTCCTTGTGCTGTACTTGTCTATTATTGTTCTGTATTATGCAACGTTTTGTGGAAGAGTAGCTGCTGCTTTAGCAGTAAATAATGGGGATCCTAATAAAATACTACAAAATACTAAATGGCTGATCCCTGGTCATTGGGATTTAAATAGACCCTGGTTGCAACTATCGCTGACACAGTCAATAAGTACCCTATCAGGCTTTGTCTTCATTTAGGATTCAGGATTAGAAAGAGAAGGATCACATATCTACAACAGATTATAGCCACCACTAAGAGCTGATCCTCCCATTATGAAGCCCCATTGTGAGGTGAAAGACATGGAGACAAACACAAATACCAAAACCAAGAAACCATCTGAAAGTATTCCAGTGTGAGTGATGGGCTGTTGGCTGTGAAAAGAAAAATCTACCATCACAACCCTCCATCTCCCCATCCCAAGCATAACATGATGGGATGGGAGTGATAGATGATTGTAGTTTACGTTTGAATGGAAAAACAAGCCCTTCATGATCAGTTTTGTAGATGTCACAGACTGAGGGTCCGATCAGGGTTTGGAGAGAAGGACAAGGAGAGGAAGAGATAAATGTTGCCACTAAAGAAATAGAGTCTTTCTGACAGTGAGAGAGAAATGTGTATGTGATGGGGAGAGACAGCAGTCAAAAGGAAGGGTGCGTGTGCGTGTGCGTGTGTGTGTGTGATGGGGAGAGACAGCAGTCAAAAGGAAGGGTGCGTGTGTGTGTGTGTGTGTATGTGATGGGGAGAGACAGCAGTCAAAAGGAAGGGTGCGTGTGTGTGTGTGTGTGTATGTGATGGGGAGAGACAGCAGTCAAAAGGAAGGGTGAGTGTGCGCGTGCGTGTGTGTGTGTGTGTGTGTGTGTGTGTGTGTGTGTGTGTGTGTGTGTGTGTGTGTGTGTGTGTGTGTGTGTGTGTGTGTGTGTGTGTGTGTGTGTGTGTGTGCGTCCGTGCATGTTACACAAGGATGGTTCATGTAAACCATGATGTAAAAAATACTATTCTTATAGTCACTTACACATATTAAATGAAGAGATTAACAAGCTATGCAATGCATGTACTAGTTCAGCATGCTTCCAATAGAAAGATGACACAACAGCAAACTTTAACTGTAAGACCCCACATCACTCTAAGGGGTTGATAATAACAAAAGATAAGAATGGTGTTACACCGACTACAAGTTCTTTAACAGAATCTATGAATCATGGAAAAATAAGTAAAGTTTCCAAGACTCTATGATTACAGCTGTCACAAAAAAAAGATAATCATCACATCATTTTCCTCCAGGGGGGACAGGCTCATTATCCCGCTCAATTACAACCAATCACACAGAAAATAGAAATTAACTTTCTCTCTCTGTGTGTGTGTGTGTCTGTGTGTGTGTGTGTGTGCGCACGTGTGTGCGCTTGTGTGCGCGCGTGTGTGCGTGTGAATCCGTACGTACGTAGATGATGGCTCATGAATGTTTTTCCTTCAGGTTACTCAATAACAGATCTCTGTGTTGGAGTAGAGAGAGGGGGTTGGGCACCTGAAAAAATAAAGGAAGACTACTAATTCTAAATGTTATGGTTTCAGCTCAGACAACAGAGGATACTGTTAGGACTGTAGAGATCATTAATCAGGTACTGTATACAGTATGTCGTTGTTGTTAACAATACATTGCTCTTCTATAGTGCTTTTCTAAAAGCTAAAGATGCTTTGTTGCTTCTAATGGATCAGGAGTTGGGTGTAAGGTTAGTGTAAAGGCTCAGGTTCAGATTAGGGGTTAAAATGACATTTGTCAAAATAAAATGTTGTTCTTCTACACTTTCTAGAGTGGATGTACTTTATGAATCCCCAAGGAAAAACTGCCACTGTGACTTCTTCTGAAGTTGGGATGTCATGAGTCACTTTGACTGACAGGTGGTGAAAGGTCCAGGTGGTTAATGGGGATTGCGTCATCATCCTCATGCGTCATCTAACGCATCACCAGGCGCTTTATACAGAGACCATCCAAAAGCACAGCACAACCTCTCCTTGAGAAATATTCAGAAGACTCCACCAAAGAGGAGTGATGGGGAAGGACACACAGGACAGGCACATACACACACTCGCAGTCTAAAAGACACACACTCAAGGTCTTGGGTACCAGAACTTTATTATGCCGTGTTACTGTCACAATATAAAACAAATATTGTCAAGCTAATCATTTTCATATGATTATATGCTGTCAATCATTTACATGTGATGGCAAATGAATAATGAATAATAAACATGCTTGTGCAATTGTAATTAGATTTAAATGTCTCATTAAGTGACAGAAAGGGTTTCATGAAACAAGCACATTTTAGAATGGAAGGAACATTCTCAAGTATGTCTCTGACTTACAGGAAATAACCACCCACCTCCTCCCTCTTTGCAAGATGTGACACATTGATAGTTACAATACATTGCAAAAATCTATGAAAAGGTGGATGAATGACAGAATGAATCAATTATTGAACTAACCAAGCAGACAGTTATTGTGATATCACCTCAGAGTATGTGACAATAGCTTGGGTACCAGTTTGTTTCTGCTCTAGACAGATCTCTGTGGTTATGTTCTCTAGCCAGATCTCTGTGGTTATGTTCTCTAGCCAGATCTTTGTCGTTATGTTCTCTAGCCAGATCTTTGTCGTTATGTTCTCTAGACAGATCTCTGTGGTTATGTTCTCTAGACAGATCTCTGTGGTTATGTTCTCTGGCCAGATCTCTGTGGTTATGTTCACTAGCCAGATCTTTGTGTTTGTGTTCTCTAGCCAGATCTTTGTGGTTATGTTCTCTAGCCAGATCTTTGTGGTTATGTTCTCTAGCCAGATCTTTGTGGTTATGTTCTCTAGCCAGATCTCTGTGTTTATGTTCTCTGGCCAGATCTCTGTGGTTATGTTCTCTAGCCAGATCTTTGTGGTTATGTTCTCTAGCCAGATCTTTGTGGTTATGTTCACTAGCCAGATCTTTGTGTTTGTGTTCTCTAGCCAGATCTTTGTGGTTATGTTCACTAGCCAGATCTTTGTGTTTGTGTTCTCTAGCCAGATCTTTGTGGTTATGTTCTCTAGCCAGATCTTTGTGTTTATGTTCTCTAGCCAGATCTTTGTGGTTATGTTCTCTAGCCAGATCTTTGTGGTTATGTTCTCTAGCCAGATCTTTGTGGTTATGTTCTCTAGCCAGATCTCTGTTTATGTTCTCTGGCCAGATCTCTGTGGTTATGTTCTCTAGCCAGATCTTTGTGGTTATGTTCTCTAGCCAGATCTTTGTGGTTATGTTCTCTAGCCAGATCTCTGTGGTTATGTTCTCTGGCCAGAAGTGTTGTTAAGAGCTGAAACAGTCTGGCACTCAGGGTAGTGTGACACCATGTTTGAAATCATCTGTTTTGATGCGTCAGAGGGACAGAAGTATCCTATTTCTAGCAAAAGTATGTTAATTTATGATTTCGACTTTAGTCTAATCTCCTTCTGCTGTTGACAAACATATAGTGTAGTGGTTTTAGTAGCACTGAGACCATGGGGAATTGAGAAGTGATCACAGTATTCAATGTTCAGCATGATGGGTGTGGTTGTAATTCGTTACTTTCTACCTCTGTTGGTTTCTAATTCTATTTCTATCCACGGGCCAATTTGAAATGGCTCCCTATTCCCTATGCAGTGCACTACTTTTGACCAGAGCCCTATTTAGACCTGTCATAGCCCTATGAGGCTTTGGCCAATAGAAGTGCACTAAATAGGCAAGGGGAAGCCATTTCGGATTTAACTGTTAGTTGGCTTTCTTCTTCTGCTTCTCCTGGAAGAAGTCGTTGCAGGCCACGGTCAGGGCCGCCACCAGAACCACAAACTCATTGAAGTCCACCTCGTTGTCTTTGTTGGAGTCCAGATCATTCATGATCTTCTCCACCAGCATGGGGTCTTTCTGAGACTGGAAATGAAAAGAAACAACAATTAATCAATCACTAAATCAGTCAATCAAAGATCTAACCACCAACCAAATCATTTTAAACCTTGATAATCTGAAGGATGGTGCTAGGGGAATGTAACCACTCTCCAATGAATATACAGATCTATGGATGCAAGGACTGACAGTCCTTGAGATCAACATCATTTTGAGTCTAAAGATATAGGCATATCTCATAATTAAAACAACAATTGAACAGCAGCAAATATTCTATACTGTAACTCTAATGTATTCTGTTCCACTGAGCTTACTCCAGGCCTCCGACTCACTCTACCACTCTACTCGTCAGGAAATAGACCGTCCTGAATCATGTCTCATGTCGCCCATTGACCGATCTGGATTCAGCTGCTTGGCCAATAAACAAGTCCCCCCATGACAGCAGGCTGCAATTAGGCCCTGTGTCAATCTCCCAGCCAGAGATCTGAGATGGAGATGGGGGAGATCTGAGGAGAGATGCCTCAGGCTCTGAGTCATTGGATTCATGGTGCTGGAGCCCCATCCCGGATATTAGACCGCCAAAGGCACTAACTGGGCACCGCACAGCACAGCAGGGCACCACACCACACAGCCAATGTCCACTGGAATCCAGAGTGACGCTGGCGATAATCAATGAACCATAAGCTGAGAACCATCAGAGGTGTGTATGTGCACTGTGTGTGTGTGTGTGTGTGTGTGTGTGTGTGTGTGTGTGTGTGTGTGTGTGTGTGTGTGTGTGCGTGTGCGTGTGTGTGTGTGTGTGTGTGTGTGTGATGGTGACCGTTGGATGGTGTCTGTCAGTCAAGCCAAGCCAGCCTGTGATACAGAGTAGTGACATGGAGCTAATGGATGTATGTAGCACACACACACACAGCTTGACTGTATATGTGCAAATCTCATTGAAATTTACGTGAAAAGTCAGTATTTGGCACTTTGACAAGTAGTGCACTAAATTAGGAATAGGGTGCCATTTGTGGCGTGTCCTGAATGTGTATTCGACTGTTACCAGGACACCGTCTCTATACTTGTCAGAGGCACGTCGGTGGGTGGAGACTAGTGACATCAGATGAGAGTAGTCCAAGTTTATATTTGGAGGTGATGTGGGTCACTGGTGATGATGCATAGGCACCTGAGGCTTCCTTCCATCAGAGGGAGGGAGGAGAGATTTGTCTCTACAACCCCTCACTCATTCTCTCATGGTATGAGGCTCATCCATTAGAACACAGACAGGCAGGTTTACTCCCCAAACACACTCGCATACACACAATCTTGTTTAACTAATCTTGCGGGGACAAGCAATTTATAACCTTTCAAAATCCTATTTTCACTAACCTTAACCCTAACCTTAACCCCCAAACCTAACCTTAACCCTAACCCTAAATCGAACCCTAATTCTACCTTAACCCTAAACCCCCTAGAAATAGCATTTGACCTTTTGGGGACTAACAAAATGTCCCCAGTTGGTCAAACCCCCCCCCCCCCCCCCCCCCCCCCCCCCCACACACACACACACACACACACACACACACACACACACGCACACGCACACTCCTCTGCACCATCACGGCCACTGCAGCATGGTAGGTTATTTACAACAACCTACTACAATCAGACAGGGCAGTGAAGAGTAACTACTATCTTGCCTGCTTTCACAAAAGTACAACAGCAAGAGAATTACACTCAACTTAACCAGAAATCAAAAGTTCACAGCAGCTGAACTAATCCAGCGTAATGTAGAAGGAGAAATGTCAAATCAGGTCCCTTTGCATTGATGTTTCCTGCTTGCCTTCCGTTTTGGATAACTAGATAACTCTACCATTCTCTTAATCAACTATGTTCTGCTTTGTCTGTCCCCATAAGAGAACACCTTGAATAACCCACTTGGTTGCAGGTAGAACCCTTTTGGTTCCAGGTACAACCCTTTTGGGTTCTACCTGTAACCAAAAAAGGTTCTCCTATGGGGACAGCTATAGAACACTTTTGGAAAGAGTGTAATTTTATGCTTTCTAGCAGATAAACAACATTGCCACGTCTCTAAGAATCATGTAAATGTTGTGTAGTAGGTCTATAATTGGAACAAATGAACACAACAGACCACATGGATTTGTACAATCCTGACATGAGTGAATCGGATAAATTCAATATGTATTTGGTTGTCTAATTCATCTTTCAAGTTTCAATGGGTAATCAAGTAGCATCAAAAAGCCCCCGAACATATCCATAAGTACAGCATAAATATCACTAATGTTCATCATGAAATTAATGCTGTTATCAAGACAGCTAGCTTCTTATTTGAGGTTCAACACACAGCTAAAACAGATTCATATAAATATAAATGATACAGTTGTTTTTTTCTATTCATGCTACTGTGTTTTACAGTTTCCGTGAAATGGCTCTATGCACATTCACTAGACTACACATACTACACTGACACTCCAATACACACAGACATACACACACACTACATACGCTCACACAAAAAAAAGCACACACACAAACACACACATGCATATAGACGCCACACACACACACTCACACATAGACACACTTTCACATTTTTCACATAACATACGCTGTTGCTACTCTGTTTATGATATATTCTGATTGCCTAGTCACTTTTACCCCTTACCTACATGTACCTACTGTATTACCTCAACTCCCTCGTACCCCTGCACATTGACTGGTACTGGTTCTGCTAGTATAAAGCCTCCTTAATGTTTTTATTGTTTCACTCTTTCCTTTTTATTTAGCAAATATCTGTCTTACTTTTTAAACTCTGCTTTGTTGAGAATGGGCTCGTAAGTAAGTAGCATTTCACGGTAAAGTCTACACCTGTTGTATTTGGCGCATGTGACCAATACATTTATTAACAATTAAATAGTGTTTCGGGGCCTTTCAATTGCTAAACACTGTCTGGTGAAGAGAATACCAAAATAATGTCAACATATATTGAGATTGATAAATGATGAATATTAAACAGCTTATTTACCATGAGAAAGTCAGTGAGTTCACTGTTCAGTAGCTGTTTCAGCTCTCCCTTGTTGAGCTTGTATTTGTCTCCGTCGTTCCCGGAGTATTTGTAGAAAACTGTTATAAGTGCGTCCATGGCACTCTGGAGTTGGCTTGGCATGGTGCTGATAGGAGGACAATGTCTTTCACGACCAACTGGGGAAAAGTGTACGGGAAAAACAATTTCAATACAGTTTAAAGTCTACGTTTATTAAAATAAAAGTCAGAGTTAAATCTAAATCTATTGCCGCAAGTATTCAAAAGCACACAATAGGCGACATGTACAAATATTAGATATTACTCTACAGACAGACATACAGTAACATATGGTGAGACATAACAAAAGCTCTATAGGAGAGGTGGTGTTCCTACCTGGTTAGAATCCTGGGCTAGTGTGATCTGAGTGAGGTTGCAGCATGGCTTGTTTATCTACAAATCAGTGGAAACATGACGTGTCATCCTTCATCGCCATAGCAATAATTAATTCCACAGGTGAGAGACCCATGGTAACATGGTAACTGTGTCTTCTTGCTCTGCTTTTTAATCAAAGGCCCAACGGTGGCGCCGTGAATAACAAAACATGTTCCCATATAGGCCCTGGTGTCCCCTGTGGGTTCACTTTAGTCACAGGAGGCCCTCAGTGTTACTCCAGTGGAGAGATACTGCACCACACCAGCTGAAAATAGATCTATGTACAATATGTGTCTCAGCTGCATTGAATGGGATTGTACAGGATATGTTCTTTATGAAGAATATGGGAGAACAAGGTGAAGTGGTTTTCAGTTGGAATTTTATGGCGCTACTTCATTTCCATTAGTTCATCAGTCACTGTTCTAAATGTTGGTTCACCTCTCTCTCTCTCTCTCTGTCTCTCTCTCTGTCTCTCTCTCTCCCAATTCAATTCAATTTGCTTTATTGCAATGACACAACAGTGTACATATTGAATCAAAATGGTCAACGGGACAACAGTAACAACAATAACCAAGTGTCAAAATAACCCTACATTCAACAATAACAATAAACATACAGTAGAGTACATGTGCAGTTTGATTGGTTAGTCAAACACTGTCCCTCAACTTATGGCAGGCAGAATTGTAGTGCTCTCTCTATCTCTCTCTGTCTCTCTCTCTTTCTCTGTCTCTCTCAATTCAATTCAATTTGCTTTATTGGCATGACGTAATAATGTACATATTGCCAACAGTAACAACTGTCCAACTGTCCCTCAACTTATGGCAGGCAGCAATGTAGTGCGCTGCCAACCCACAGCTCTCTGCATCCTCCCCCAACAGGACGGGTAGCCTTTTCTCACCAGAAACCTTGAATAAGGGTTTCAAATTTGGGGAAATGACACTCTCTAATTGTTTTATATTTTTGATATCAGGAAATACGTCTCAGGTTCTGCTGTTTTGCAGTGGTTGCACAGCCTTTCCTCTACAGGGAGCCAGGTTTTCCTGTGTCTACCCTTCTCAATGGCTGTGGCTGTGCTCACTGAGGTGTTTCTAAGGTTTTGATCAGTAACCATGGTCAAATATTTAGCCACAGTGTACTGTCGATTTAGGGCCAGATAGCACTGCATTTTGCATTGTGTTTGTGTTTCCCAATAAACAATATAGTTTTGTTTTGACTGTGTTGTAATTTGGTTTAATTTGGTTTATCCTGATTGATTGGATGTTCTGGTTCTGAGGCTTCAGTGTGTTAGTTGGTAGAACAGGTTTGTGAACTCAGCCCCAGGACCAGCTGGATGAGGGGACTCTTTTCTTTGCTCAGCTCTTGGCATTGCAGGGCTTGGTAATGATATAAGAGGGGGTCACTGTATTAAACACAAAACCTCATCTTCAAGCACTATTTACATAACCTCTGACTCCTCTCGCAAAATGAAACATTCGCCTCAAAACAGTTTTACCTGTGTTCAAAATCAAACACTGCTCTCAAATCATAAACAAAGTGATCAAAATGATATACACTCTCAAGCAGTCAGTAAACAATACACCGAAAAATAGAAAACACATTGTTCAAAACATACAATTCTCAGGGAGAAGTACATTTTTCATCTAAAACAATATTCATATTTTTCTGTCATTGTCTTTTGATGAACGAAAACATGTTCTATCATAGTAGCTCAAAATTGATCAGAAATTACTATTCTGCTTTGCTCTTTGCAATTTTGTTCTTCCTCCTTCTTGTACCCCTATTTTTTACAGTACTGTACCCTGCATCTCACAAACTTGTCCTTTGTCTCTGTGATGCTGTAATTATTGTTCTTTGTTGATATGAACCTGCAACCAGTCAAAATCTATTGAGCAGTCAGTACTGTTAATAAATGTAAAGCACAATGTTCAGGGCCACACAATTTGTCCATTGTACAGTATACAGCCTACAATGCACTGTACTACAGTATACAATACTAAAAGGGACAAAAGTCAAAGGAGTAAACATGTGATCAATGTGCTTCTTCTTGTCTTTGGGCTGGGTCAGGCCAGAGCACTTCGTCGACATCACAAGCAATATTGTCCCTCCTGAGGCAACGGGGGAAGAAGCTTCTTGTGTGCCGTATCCAGCCCTGACATGATTCCTCACCTACAGTGGGGCAAAAAAGTATTTAGTCAGCCACCAATTGTGCAAGTTCTCCCACTTAAAAAGATGAGAGAGGCCTGTAATTTTCATCATAGGTACACTTCAATTGTGACAGACAAAATGAGATAAATAAATCCAGAAAATCACATTGTAGGATTTTTTATGAATTTATTTGCAAATTATGGTGGAAAATAAGTATTTGGTCACCTACAAACAAGCAATATTTCTGGCTCTCACAGACCTGTAACTTCTTCTTTAAGAAGCTCCTCTGTCCTCCACTTGTTACCTGTATTAATGGCACCTGTTTGAACTTGTTATCAGTATAAAAGACACCTGTCCACAACCTGAAACAGTCACACTCCAAACTCCACTATGGCCAAGACCAAAGAGCTGTCAAAGGACACCAGAAATAAAATTGTAGACCTGCAGCAGGCTGGGAAGACTGAATCTGCAATAGGTAAGCAGCTTGGTTTGAAGAAATCAACTGTGGGAGCAATTATTAGGAAATGGAAGACATACAAGACCACTGATAATCTCCCTCGATCTGGGGCTCCACGCAAGATCTCACCCTGTGGGGTCAAAATGATCACAAGAACGGTGAGCAAAAATCACAGAACCACACGGGGGGACCTAGTGAATGACCTGCAGAGAGCTGGGACCAAAGTAACAAAGCCTACCATCAGTAACACAATACGCTGCCAGGGACTCAAATCCTGCAGTGCCAGACTTGTCCCCCTGCTTAAGCCAGTACATGTCCAGGCCCATCTGAAGTTTGCTAGAGACCATTTGGATGATACATAAGAAGATTGAGAGAATGTCATATGGTCAGATGAAACCAAAATATAACTTTTTGGTAAAAACTCAACTCGTCGTGTTTGGAGGACAAAGAATGCTGAGTTGCATCCAAAGAACACCATATCTACTGTGAAGCATGGGGGTGGAAACATCATGCTTTGGGACAGTTTTTCTGCAAAGGGACCAGGACGACTGATCCGTGTAAAGGAAAGAATGAATGGGGCCATGTATCGTGAGATTTTAAGTGAAAATCTCCTTCCATCAGCAAGGGCATTGAAGATGAAACGTGGCTGGGTCTTTCAGCATGACAATGATCCCAAACACACCGCCCGGGCAACGAAGGAGTGGCTTCGTAAGAAGCATTTCAAGGTCCTGGAGTGGCCTAGCCAGTCTCCAGATCTCAACCCCATAGAAAATCTTTGGAGGGAGTTGAAAGTCCGTGTTGCCCAGCAACAGCCCCAAAACATCACTGCTCTAGAGGAGATCTGCATGGAGGAATGAGCCAAAATACCAGCAACAGTGTGTGAAAACCTTGTGAAGACTTACAGAAAACGTTTGACCTCTGTCATTGCCAACAAAGCGTATATAACAAAGTATTGAGATAACTTTTGTTATTGACCAAATACTTATTTTTCCACCATAATTTGCAAATAAATTCATTACAAATCCTACAATGTGATTTTCTGGATTTTTTTTCTCATTTTGTCTGTCATATTTGTCTGTCACATTTGTCTGTCACATGAAGTATACCTATGATGAAAATTACAGGCCTCTCATCTTTTTAAGTGGGAGAACTTGCACAATTGGTGGCTGACTAAATACTTTTTTGCCCCACTGTATATCACCACAGGCTAAATCCATGGTTTGCAGCAGATTTACTCTGCTGTAGGGTTGTCGATCATACACTTTCCATCTCCAAGAGGAGAAAAACTCCTCAATCGGATTCAGGAAAGGCGAGTATGGAGGGAGGTACAAGTTCATAAACTGCCCATTGATGTTAAACCATTCCCTTACCTGAGCAGCTCGGTGGAAACTGACATTGTCCCACACTATCACATTGGTGGGAATGGGATTCTCATTTAGCTCTTGACCCTGCTGCTCTTGAACCTGCTGCTCTAATAAAATATATCTTAGATTGGCAATAAATCTTAGAAGGTACTGGGTGTTATATGGCCCGAGTGTAACATGGGAATGTAGAACACCATGGTTGCAGATAGCAGCACAGATTGTGACATTGCCACGTCGTTGACCAGGGACTTCAACAATGGCCCGCTGTCCAATCATGTTTCGGCCTCTCCTTCTCCTCTTTGTTAGATTGAAGCCTGCTTCATCGACAAAGATGAACTCATGAGGTCTGTCCGAGGATTCCAAGTCAAATATTGTCTGTGTAGAAATACAATATACTGTATGTAGGATTTTGTAAGTCGTACAGAGACAGTGCTATACTGTAGAGTACAATTAGGCTTCTGATTCACATACATTGTATGTACTGAAGAGTAATGTCATTCACATAGTATGTGTTAGTACTGTAGACAATCTGGATTACAGTAAATGTTTCTGAATGTACACTTACTTGCACATACTGAGCTCGCAGTTCTTTCACCCTTGGGGAGTTGCGCTCAAAAAAGGTACTCTGTATACATGTTTCATTCGCATTCTGTTACGATGGAGGACACGGTCAATTGTGGAAATGCTTACTGTCAATTGTGGAAATGCTCACTGTCGATTCCCTGGAAGTGTGTGTTGTCTTGTATCACTCGTTCCTGGATTTCTCTGAGTCGTATTGCATAATCTTGAAGGACCATGCCAACTATAACGGCCTCTTGCTCCCGAGTGAATATAGCTGTCCTTCCACCTGCATGTGGCAGCCTTGCAATTCTACAAAAAGTAGTTGTGTAGTTACATAACATATTCATGCAGTACAATACATACAGTGATTAACTTTACACGTCTATTGAAACAGCTGCATATAGTGTAGTACAGTAAATTTGATATTACAAAAATACAGTAGTATACTGTACCTGTTCTCTTCTCTGAATGTCCTTACTATGGTGGACACAGAAAATCAGCTCAAATTGGGTTGCACTCTAAGTCCTGCTTCCCTCATTGTCAGTCCATGGACAAGAACGTGGTCTATAACTGTTGCTCAAATTTCATCAGATATTTCCACTCTTTGTCTTCCTCTTCTTCCTCCTCTTCCTCTTTCTTGCCCTGCTCCTCTTCCTCCTCGTCACCCACCTCGCATACGCACTCGTCCTCGTCCTCTCACATTGTTTCTTCTATCCATTCTCATACTTTCTCCTTCCCACCTTCAACAACCTGTTTGCTCTCTGAACTGGCTTATATTGGTTGTGTCGCATCATTTGAAACAGGTTCAATCCATTTTGAGTGGTTTATTTCAATCAATGACATGTGTTCTCTATTTGTATTTGATTGTTGCCACTTGTGTTTACCAGTATGGATGACATGTGCATTAGAGTGCAGAATGTGTTTTGAGAATGAGAATGTGTTTAGAGTTTTGCTGAAAAGTCTAAGTGAGATCTGCATATTGTGTTTTACCATGTGAAATGGTTTAAGGTATTGACAACAGACTACATAATTAGCTAAATGAGTCCAGGCAACTGAGAACTTTGTTCAGCCAATGGGTTTGAGTGTTTTAGCAATTGAGAAAAACTGTAAAAGGTGTCTTTTATCCGTCCACCATGTCCGCATTGTGACCAGGTTTCCAGCTCCCTCCCTGCATAGCACCAGTAGGGAGACTAAGCCTCGGGTGCTTCAGCAATGCAGGCTTGTTCTTTGTTTAGCCGTCATGCCCCTACAGACCTCACCTGAGGGAGGGTGGATCTCAGCTGTGTCTTCAACCCTTTATCCGCCCTCCTCTTCCACAGCTAAAATGTATTTCCGTTAGTTAGGGTGATGAAACTGCTCCCTTCAGAGTTGGCCAAGCTAAATTAAAAAATACTATGCAGAAGAGACATGTTATGTCCCCATGGAGGGAGTGAGAGGGGAAAAGCATAAGAAGTCCTAATGTAATGAATTAATAATTGAATTACTCTCGCATTGCATAGAGACCACTGAGTCCCCTTCAAAGTTGAAATGAAAATCTGTAAATTGGAGAATTAGATTACTTTGTTGTTGTGTCATGAGTTTATCTTGTTGTTACATTTTTGTTCCCTAAAATGTATGTGGAACAGCTATGGACCAGACAACAGTAATAAACAGTAACATACATTCTCATTGAGATACATTAAAATCCTACAATGTGCTGCTCTACACTTCAACTTCTTCTAATGCATATAAAAACAGGGATTAATGGAGCTTCACATCACTCAGTTTCAGGTATTCATAAAAACATTTGAAAAAAGGGAGATTTTCAATTGCAGCCCTCAGAAAAGGGTTGTGTGTCCACAAAATGAAATGTGAAAAACCTCTTCAGAAACAACTACCTACGGTACAGAGCAGAGCCGTCTTTCTTCCAGTGGTACTTGTCTGCCCTCTAGTGGTGCCAGACAGCACAAAATCTAGTGGTGCCAGACAGCACAAAATCTAGTGGTGCCAGACAGCACAAAATCTAGTGGTGCCAGACAGCGCAAAATCTAGTGGTGCCATTGCACATAAACACAGTGTTTACATGCAATTATCATAGAAACTGCAGAATTTATTGCCCATTATTAGGTTAATTTAGATAATATGATAACATTTATATAAAGCCTTGTTTGAGTTAGAAAGGGATTACTTGAGCTCCACCATAGAAACCATCTCTGTGGTAGACAGACCACTTGCCTCTTTTCACTTCCAACAATCAGACCTTATTCTAAGCAGTATGATGCAAGCTGAACCATACAAAAATTCACCATTGTATTTTTGTTGCCAAGTGTAATTTAACATGAATAAGTAGAACCTTTGAACTCCATGTCACTTCTGACAGCTTTCTATTATGTATTACTGTTAGCCCTCACAACAAGTCAAGAAGAGAAAGAGAGAAATATACATTTAAAAAAACATGTTTCAAATTTTTGTTTTTAATCAAATTATCAACAGGTTTAACCAAAGTGATCAATTTGACAGATTATCACCCAGTGAGCAAAATTGGTTGAAATACGTCTTTTGGTCGTCTTTTCATTAAAAAAATATGTATTTTCAACCAAAACAAGATGTCTTTTCAACGTATTGTGCTCATACTACAGTGTCTGCATTAAACAGACACTGCACCAAAGTCTTGCTTTTTGACAACAGTGTATTGTTGCTCCTCAGTGCCAGTAATGAAAACACACCGCTCTTTTGACAAAGTCAAATTCAAGTTACTTCTGATCGGTGGGAGGCAGCTCTCTAAGATCTGGGTCAGAAATAAGAGCTGCTGTGACTCAGGTCCTGAGTCCTGGCAGCGATCCTCTGGCCAGAGAAAGAGGGGTCTTCACAAACCACCTGCTTTAAAACCCAGAGAGAGGGGGGGTGTAGGGGGGAAGGAGGAGGTGGCGCCTCGATGTACATAAGAGGCTAAGATCGACCCCCAACCCAAGTTGGCACGACGGCATCAAATTATTTGCTTTTTGCAGAAAACAAACATACGTTAGAGCTGTAATGATCTTTGCTATTCTTGTGGACTCTGTTGCAACCAACCCAGTTATAAATGAATAATATGTGATTATTAGACTTTATAGAGAACCACCAATTGTAGTCGTCCTTCAGCCAGAGCCGTCCGTCCTTCAGCCAGTGTGGAACTACCTCCTGAAGTACCACCAGGCTGAGCCTCAGAGCCCTCTGTTCCCCGTGGTCATCTCAGTCTCCACCTACCTCCTCCTGGTGACCCTCTACACCCTGTTGGACGTCCTGGCCCCCAGCTGGCCCACCCTCAACCGCTACAAGCTCCACCCAGACAGACCTGTCACATGGGACAACATCTGGACCACGCTCGGCCTCACAGTCCACAACCACCTGGTCTAAGTCTTCCCTCCCACTGTGCGCCAGTGGTGTGGAGGCCACCCATCCCGCTCCCTCGCAAAGCCCCCACTCTAACAAGCTTCCTCCTGGGCATCCTGGGGTGCACAGTGGTCTTTGACTTCCAGTACTACCTCTGGCATCTCCTCCACCACAGAGTCCCCTGGCTGTACTGTACCTTCCACGCCATGCACCACCAGTACCTTCAACCCTTCAGCCTGGTCACCCAGTACCTGTCCGCATGGGAGCTGATCAGTGTGGGATTCTGGACCACCGTGGACCCCCTCTTGCTGCAGTGCCACTGCTTGACCACCTGGTGCTTCATGGTATTCACCATCTGTGTGTCCACGGAGGACCACCATGGCTACGACTTCCCCTGGTCTCTGCACCGCATGATACCCTTCGGCCTGTAGGGCGGACCCCCCAAACATGACGCTCACCACCAGATGCCTGGGGCAAACTTTGCCCCGTTCTTCTTCCACTGGGACTGGCTGGGGGGGACCAACATGGTACCTACCATCCCTTCCAGAGATACACCTGTTACGAAAGGTCTGAAAGGAAGAAAAGATAAAGGGACTGTCTTTTCTCCCCATGTTGTGTGTACTTCATCCAATATCTCTCCTCTCCTTGCTCTCTCTATGTTGTCTATCTCTATGTCCACCTCTCTCTCGTCCCATTTTCCACCCTTTTTTCTGTGTGTTTGTCTTTACTGACTTCAAACTAACTGTTGCTGTCTTTCAGATCTCTGGTTTTGTTTGCAGTGATATAGATCTTTTTGGTGATTACTCAGTGATTTTTGATTGGTTTCCATGGCATTCTCAGGTCAGACGTCTGTGCATTTGAAATGTGGCTGTGTTTGTTTTATGTTTAAGATTTTCCCCAAATAAATATTACATTTTTTAAAATATTTAGCTATGTTGTTTGATATTGAAAGGTTCTTATGTTTCTCTGTATTGAACTCTTTTTGAATAAACTAATAACATGGATAATCAAATCTAGCTATAACTGGCTGTTGCTTGATGTGAGGCTGGTAAACATAACGAATGTTATACAGACATTCTAATAACTGATCATAAATCGTTTTTTCCTTGTTTTTAAGTATTATTTTTGGAATATTGGGGTTCTGTTAGGAGAATTGACACATATGATTACAGCACCGCAATTCAAGACGGATAATACAAGGGAGTTGAGCACACACAGGCACACACACACACACACACACACACACACACACACACACACACACACACACACACACACACACACACACACACACACACACACAGGCACACACACACACACACACACACACACACACACACACACACACACACACACACACACACACACACACACACACACACACACACACACACACACACACACACACACACACACACACAGGCACACACAGGCACACACACACACAAAGCAGTGAGCTGAATGGGGGTATTTTCGTGTGCCTCCAGAGTGATGCTTGGGGCCAATACTAATGTATCATCCTCTCATTCAGACGGTCAATGCTTTTATTGGCTGAGACGTGTACACAGCCCCTCCCACCTTCTTTCTGATCCATGATCTTCAGCTGTGATCCAAACAAAAACCAAACACAACTATTTCTCTTTTCAAGCATGCCTTTGGCAGATCACTAAGAATACTTGCTGTTCCTAGAAAGTATGCTTGTTATCTGATAGATGCGTAATATTGGAAACTGCAGCGCATATGTCCTACTGATGATGATTGGAGCAGAGGGCTCACAAATATGAATGTTGATTGTCATTTAAACAAGTCATCATCCACTGTGAGATGAAATCCTTATATTTCACCACAATACCATCTATCCATCTCTTGTCACAAATACATGCACTTGCACAAACTATCCAACATTTGTCCCCCTAAACAGAATGTACAATTTTAGACACCATAGGTTTGTTGAGAAATGGGAAGAGAAATATACACACACTTACACTCACACCTGGACTGCCATATATAGGAAAAGGTCAAACAATAATAACTCCCATTACCTGAAGCAGATCACAGTCACAGTGACTTCCTTATTTGAACAGCTGCCAGTTTGTCATGAAGTACAATATTCAAATCAAATCAAAGTTTATTGGTTGCATACACAGTTTAGCAGATGTTATAGCAGGTGCAGTGAAATGCTAGCTCCTAAATGTCAGTAAAATGTCAGACAAGTACAAGTGTCAGGACTAATCCAATTAACAACCCAAATAGAACTGTAACAGTAATCCAAATTCAATCTATACGTATATACACCGGATGAATTTACAATATATATTACATATACTACAAATGATACAGTATGTACAGAAGTAGACCTGTTACAATAGTACCCATTACACACTAAGCAAATATTAGTAGGCCTATGGCATTCATGTAAAATCTCTCTCTGTTATTATAGGAAAAGAGCCGTTACTGTGATTGTGGTTGATATCCTTGGTACAGCATGTCACAATACACTGTGCCTTCGTTTGTTGTTATTCACAAAGTGACAGTACTTGCAGAACTGGTTTGGTGTGTCAACGCATGAAGATAGTCACCTTGTGTTGCAACGCTTGAGTCTATTTTAGAAATACAGGCCGTGAGACACTGGCTGAAACAGAGACTGTGTGTGAGTGCGTTAAATGAACCAAATTCGGTGAGTCATGGGAACTACGGATAGAACGAAGTGGCTGTATCTCCCTGGGCACCTCGGGATTCGGTTGAAGATAATTCGATTCAGGACCTTCCTGCCCTACTATCAACTTGAGAACTACTGTAAACACTTGTCGTGACGTGATCTGTGATCTGATTGACCCAAAAACATGTCACCACTTTACTCTCTCTCTCCACCACTTTACTATCTCTCTCCACCACTTTACTATCTCTCTCCACCACTTTACTATCTCTCTCCACCACTTTACTCTCTCTCTCCACCACTTTACTCTCTCTCTCCACCACTTTACTCTCTCTCTCCACCACTTTACTATCTCTCTCCACCACTTTACTCTCTCTCTCCACCACTTTACTCTCTCTCTCCACCACTTTACTATCTCTCTCCACCACTTTACTATCTCTCTCCACCACTTTACTCTCTCTCTCCACCACTTTACTCTCTCTCTCCACCACTTTACTATCTCTCTCCACCACTTTACTATCTCTCTCCACCACTTTACTCTCTCTCTCCACCACTTTACTCTCTCTCTCCACCACTTTACTATCTCTCTCCACCACTTTACTATCTCTCTCCACCACTTTACTATCTCTCTCCACCACTTTACTCTCTCTCTCCACCACTTTACTATCTCTCTCCACCACTTTACTCTCTCTCTCCACCACTTTACTATCTCTCTCCACCACTTTACTATCTCTCTCCACCACTTTACTCTCTCTCTCCACCACTTTACTCTCTCTCTCCACCACTTTACTATCTCTCTCCACCACTTTACTATCTCTCTCCACCACTTTACTCTCTCTCTCCACCACTTTACTCTCTCTCTCCACCACTTTACTATCTCTCTCCACCACTTTACTCTCTCTCTCCACCACTTTACTCTCTCTCTCCACCACTTTACTCTCTCTCTCCACCACTTTACTATCTCTCTCCACCACTTTACTATCTCTCTCCACCACTTTACTCTCTCTCTCCACCACTTTACTCTCTCTCTCCACCACTTTACTATCTCTCTCCACCACTTTACTATCTCTCTCCACCACTTTACTATCTCTCTCCACCACTCTACTATCTCTCTCCACCACTTTACTATCTCTCTCCACCACTTTACTATCTCTCTCCACCACTTTACTCTCTCTCTCCACCACTTTACTCTCTCTCTCCACCACTTTACTATCTCTCTCCACCACTTTACTCTCTCTCTCACCACTTTACTCTCTCTCTCCACCACTTTACTATCTCTCTCCACCACTTTACTATCTCTCTCCACCACTTTACTATCTCTCTCCACCACTTTACTATCTCTCTCCACCACTTTACTATCTCTCTCCACCACTTTACTATCTCTCTCCACCACTTTACTATCTCTCTCCACCACTTTACTCTCTCTCTCCACCACTTTACTATCTCTCTCCACCACTTTACTATCTCTCTCCACCCTTCACTCTGCAAATCATCTGTAAGAAGCCTGCTCTTCTTGTACTCTATGTTCAAATGTATTCATGCACGACAGTGAGTTGCTTTGGATAAATGCGTCTGCCTAATGGCATATGTTTTATTATGATTTTATATTAAATGCAAATGAATCAGCCATTAGGAGAATACTAGTTCCTGTAAACAACCCTCCCTCTCAGGTGATGAAAATCTACTGACGTCTGCCTCCTGACGGGAAGGGCTTCAGCATACTGTGACCTAGGCACTATAAGGTTCTATCTGACATTTTGGTAAAAAATGAGTTATTTATATAGAGTTGCTCTTTAGGTGGTTCTTTATATGTGAGATACAGAATGTCAGATTTGTGAAAAAGTTTCCAATTCAAAAATAATAATAATCAGAAAGTTCAATCTGCGCATACTCCTTTTACCTTGGTGCTATACGGTTCCATCTGCAATCCAATAACACAACCCACTGGGCACAGACGTCAGTTCAACGTCCAGTTTTTATTTAAATTACTTGAGTTGTCAACTAACAAGAAATCAAAAATAAATGTCACCATGTCAGAAAAAAATACAATATTCCCAAATTTTCCCACATTGATTCAACTTCATCACATTAAATGTTTTAGTTCAAATGACATGGAAACAACATTGATTCAACCAGTTTTTGCCAGTGGGATTTCTGGATTGTCAATCAAAAATAATTGTATATAAGGTGATATACTTATTGAGTCAAGAAAGAGGAAGACATCACAAAACAGTTCTGAGATCTGGGACTTGAAAAATACGAATTATCTCAAAACTATACATTTTGCAGACCAGGGTTGGGTAGGTTACTTTCTAAATGTAATCCATTACAGTTACTAGTTACCTGTCCAACATTGTAATCAGTAAAGTAACTTTGAGATTACCCAAACTCAGTAACGTAATCTGATTACATTCTGTTACTTTTAGATTACTTTCCCTTAAGAGGCATTAGATGAAGACAAAAATGTACGTTACCAATTGAACAACATCTATTGCAGGATAAATCACTGTTAAAGTTTACATAGCTGGTCATAACATTTTACTTTATGGGTTGGTTATGTAGGCTTCTTCTAACCCATCGCTTTCTATTACATATAATAATACGATTGAATTATATCTTTACATTAAAAGTCTATCAGAATTTGAGTCATTCCAATAAATGTTTACACCCCTTGATCTTCAAGAATAGGTCTTGGGAATATGGAAGTATAAATTACCCAAATTGTTCTACCTGAGCATGACACCAAAACTAAGGACTTATTAGCCAGCCCTACTCTGTTGTTTATGATTTTGATGTCATGGACTGATTGGGCTCATTGATTGGAGATGAAAAATAAATGCTGAACTCATGGAATGGCATGTTTTGAGCACTACTGAAAAGTTCTATTTACATGTAGAAAATGAATGTCATATGCTGCATTTGCTATAGGCCTGTTTTTTACCTTTTAGTTGGTGACACTTTGATATCTTGATAATATGCAGCTGTTTAAAGGGTAAATCCACAGATGAAACAATAACAAAACAGTTGTCCTGGCTCTGTTTAGGTAAAAAGCTGAGGGATGGGCCTGGAAAATGTAACCACTCTCAGATTAACTCTTAAGGATCAGCCCCTTTTTATCAATTTTTGCCTGAAATGACATACCCAAATCTAACTGCCTGTAGCTCAGGCCCTGAAGCAAGGATATTATTGGTACCATTTGAAAGGAAACACTTTGAAGTTTGTGGAAATGTGAAAGGAATGTAGGAGAATAACACAAAATTGATCTGGTGAAAGATAATACAAAGAAGAAAAAAACCGTTCTTTTGTATTTTTTTTACCATCATCTTTGAAATGCAAGAGAAAGGCCATAATGTGTTATTCCAGCCCAGGTGCAATACACATTTTGGCTACTAGATGACAGCAGTGTAGGTGCAAAGTTTTAGACTGATCCAATGAACCATTGCATTTCTGTTCAAAATGTTATATCAAGACTGCCCAAATATGCATAATTTGTTTATTAATAACTTTTTATCTTCCGAAATGTGCACTCTCCTCAAACAATAGCATGGTATTCTTTCACTGTAATAGCTACTGTAGATTGGACAGTGCAGTTAGATTAACAAGAATGCCAATATCAGATATGTCTATGTCCTGGGAAATGGTCTTGTTACAAACAACCTCACGCTAATTACATTAGCCTACGTTAGCTCAACCATCCTGTGGAAGGGACACCGATCTCGAAGAAGTTAGACAGAGCTATGGATGCAAGGACTCACCATCCATGATATCAACATTATTGTTTTAACCATGTAATGAAGCTATACAGTGTTTGTTAACATTTACAATAATTGACCCACGATTGTTTGAGTACAGAAACGCGGGTACGTTTATACTGCTTACCTTGCCTGTCCCCACTGACGATGGCCACAAACATTGGAGAAAAACAAGCTTATATTTTGAGTTCCCATGGAGTTTGACAGTTGAACTAATAAGCTCATGAGGTTATATTCTTCAAGAATCAATATATACAGTACCAGTCAAAGGTTTGGACACACCAACTCATTCCAGGGATTTTCTATATTTTTACTATTTTCTATATTGTAGAATAATAGTGAAGACATCAAAACTATGAAATAACACATTTGGAATCATTTAGTAACCAAAAAAGTGTTAAACAAATCCAAATTAAGTTATATTCTTCAAAGTAGCCACCCTTTGCCTTGATGACAGCTTTGCACACTCTTGGCATTCTCTCAACCAGCTTCATGAGGTAGTCACCTGGAATGCATTTCAATTAACTGGTGTGCCTTGTTAAAAGTTAATTTGTGGAATTTCTTTCCTTCTTAATGTGTTTGAGCCAATCAGTTGTAATGTGACAAGGTAGGGGTGGTATACAGAAGACAGCCCTATTTGGTAAAAGACCAAGTTCATATTATAGCAAGAACAGCTCAAATTAGCAAAGAGATACAACAGTCAATCATTACTTTAAGACATTACTTTTTTGAACGTTTTTTCAAATGCAGTTGCAAAGAAGCGCTATGATGAATCTGGCTCTCATGAGGACCAACCCAGGAAATGAAGACCCAGAGTTACCTTTGCTAAAGAGAATAAGTTCATCATAGTTACCAGCCTCAGAAATTGTGGCCCAAATAAATGCTTAACAGAGTTCAAGTAACAGACAGAAACCACTACTAAAGGACCAATAAGAACAAGAGACTTGCTTGGACCAAAAAACACGAGCAATGGACATTAAACCGGTGAAAATCTGTCCAAATTTGAGATTTATGGTTCCAACCACTTTTGTCTTTGTGAGACGCAGAGTAATTGAATGGATGATCTCCACATGTGTGATTCCCACCGTGAAGCGTGGGAATGGTGTTATGGTGTGGGGGTGCTTTGCTGGTGACACTGTCAGTGATTTATTAGAATTCAATGCACACTTAACCAGCATGGTTACCACAGCATTCTGCAGTGATACGCCATCCCATCTGATTTGTGCTTAATAGGACTATCATGTGTTTTTCAACAGGACAATGACCAGGCTGGGTAAGGGCTATTTGACCAAGAATGAGAGTGATGGAGTGCTGCATCAGATGACCTGGCGTCCACAATCACCCAACCTCAACCCAATTGAGATGGTTTGGGATGAGTTGGACCACAGTGAAGGAAAAGCAGCCAACAAGTGCTCAGCATATGTGGGAACTCCTTCAAGGCGGTTGGAAAAGCATTCCAGGTGAAGATGGTTGAGAGAATGCCAAGAGTGTGCAAAGCTGTCATCAAGGCAGAGGGTGGCTACTTTAAATAATCTAAAATATACTTTTTTGGATACTACATGATTCTATACGTGTTATTTCATAGTTTTGATGTCTTCACTATTATTCTTCAATGTAGAAAATAGTAAAAAATTAAGATAAACCCTGAATGAGTAGGTGTGTCCAAACCTATTAAGGGGAAGATAGGTGTAAATCACAGCATAGTAATCAGAGGTTGTTCCTGCCTGCCCTCCAGGTGTTAGTACACAGAGACCAGTTATCTGTGGGAATCACTGACACCATGGAAACAGAAACACAGCAGTTCAATATTGCTCTAAAACATTTCTCAGCCTAGCCTACCTTAGCTGACTGAAACAGAGAGGGAGAGTCTTCATAAGAGATGAGAAACTGAAAAATCAGTCTTCAGATTATCACACTGAAAGGTATTGTGAAATATTACATGAATTCCTTACCATAGTCACAGACCATGGCTCTTCATAATCCCGGACAATGACTCTTGTAATATCATCTCCCACCAGGCATGTGACTCAGATGACTCAGATGACTCAGTCCATCCATTGCTATGAGCACCAGGGCATTGGAATATTAATAAGGATTACGCAACAGAAACAAAGTTACACATTAGAGAACAATAACAACTATAGAATCAAACACCATTAGCTTATCATATTGCATACATTTATTTAAGAAACTAAGAAACTTAAAACAAAAAACTTTTCATGGTTTCAAAACTTCACGTGAGCTTAAAACATAATGACACTATAGTAAAAAAGGAGCCGTGTTAATGTGTACAGCCTACTGCCCTATATAATCTCACACGGGTAATTATATAAAGGCATATACCAGTGAAGATATGTAGACCATAGACTTAAAGCCAGTTTACCCCAACACCGCCCTTCTAAAATATGTCACTCATCATCATTGGGGCAGAAGGTAGCCTAGTGGTTAGAGCGTTCAACTAGTAACCAAAAGGTTGCAAGATCAAATCCCTGAGCTGACAAGGTAAACATCTGTTGTTCTGACCCTGCAAGGCAGTTAAATCACTGTTCTTAGGCTGTCATTGAAAATAAGAATTTGTTCTTTAACTGACTTGCCTAGTTAAATAAAGGTAAGAAAAATAAAATCATGATGCTCAATACTTTTCACCTGAAGGCATGACATTTTAGTTCATTTACACCAGCACTGTAAGGCACAATGTACATCTATATTTTGGGATTTCATAAAACATGTTGACCATGTGCTTGGCAACATCTTGTCCAAAATGCACCTCTTTAAATGTAAAATATCTAACTAGATCTTTACGCATTAGCCCTTTAACAGCCTGTCAAGAACTGTGATGAAAGCTAAATGTATTCATTTCATCCGTGAGAGATATGTCTATGAAAATCACAAAATGTATTCATTTCATCCATGAGAGATATGTCTATGAAAATCACAAAATGTATTCATTTCATCCATGAGAGATATGTCTATGAAAATCACAAAATGTATTCATTTCATCCATGAGAGATATGTCTATGAAAATCACAAAATGTATTCATTTCATCCATGAGAGATATGTCTATGAAAATCACAAAAGAAGTCCAGGATATAGTCCACCATTTTCACTGGTCTGGAGCTCAACAGTGTCCAGGCCTAACTTAAAACATACTAAAGCTCCCCTTGACACGTTGTTACACAGATGAGAAATATAGTTCCTCTTGTGTGGGTTGTTTAGTGTGATGTGACTACATATTTTCTTCAGAATTCGACATCCTTGTGTCCTGGTCCTGTGAGAGGTTAGGTTGTGTGTCTCTGTCTCATAGAGGACACAACACTCACACACAACCATGTTCCATTTCTTGTCATTGATGTCTATATCCCAACTGTTACAGGACAGATCACTCTAGTATCTTTATTTCATAAGGTACATTCAGTGCATCAGTCCACAAACATACTGAGAAATTGTATTTTCAATGAGCCTCTCCCAGTGTCTTTGCCTAGTCGTCCGAATGGCTCCCATGCACTATTAGCAGGTACTGCTCTGTGTGTTCTCTGACTCAGACACATAGGCCTTGCTCTTCTTGGAGTACTTCATGGAGCTGAAGGAGACCCTCATCCTCTCCACCGTCCTGCTGCTTCTACACAGCAGTGTGTTCTTCACATGGTCCCTGAAGTCCTCAGACACAAAGTAGTAGATGAAGGGATCCAGACATCAGTTGAGGCTTGCCAGACACAGGGTGGTGATGTAGAAGCCATAGCCGTTGTTGATCACCCTGTCCTTGAGGAGGGTCTAGTGGATGACTTGCATGATGTTACTGGGGACAAAACACACCAGGAAGTGACCAGTACCGTCACAATCAGCACCATGGCTTTCTGATGGTTCTTCCCGGGGTGATGTTGAGGTCCTTGAGCTTGGCCGTGTGGTTGTAGAGGTACAGAGGGGTGGTGGTGAGCCAGATGAAGGCCCAAATAGAGACGGAGACAGCGATGGCCATTTTGTTGTTCTTCTTCTGGTGGGACAGAGGATGGGCCACCACCCAGTAGCACTGAATACTCAGACAGGGGATGAAGAGGATGGAGCAGTACATGTTCCCATAGAAGAAGCCCACCAGGACTTTACACAGCCTCTCTCCATAGATCCAGTCGTTACCGTTGAAGTGGTAGGCGATCTTCAGAGGCGTCCAGATGACAAAGAGCAGGTCAGACAGAGCCAGGTTGGCCATGTAGATGACGGCAGGGTGCTTCTTCTTGGTCCTGAACAGGAAGACCCAGATGGCCATGGTGTTGGTGGGCAGCCCCACAGCAAACACCACTATGTAGACGATGGGGAGGAACACCGTGGTCAGACTGCTCCGCAGTGTTTCCGCGGTTGCCTTGTCCACCGTAATGTGGTCGGCATCTTGAGGGTCGACCACCCCGATGAACCCATACCTGTGATAAGAAACAGGAGAAACATCAGTGATAAAGATCTGTAATATTGGATAGTGTGTTGGTGATACTCAACATACAATAAGCTACTATAAAAAATGATTGATAACATTCAACATATTCACCTTGAGCAATGCTCTTTTGAGTTTAAACATGTAACACAAATTGCATTGTTAAAAATGACATGAGAAAAATAAATATGATACAAATATAGTTGAATTATGAGGCTATTAACTTTCATTTCCCTCTTATTCATTGGTCTGATTATCACAAACAGGGTCATGTTCTATCTAGGGTACTCATTCTAAAAACACACAAAATACATATTCCAGTCAGGTGAAAGAACATTGACACCTACAATAAATAGGTGAAAGAACATTGACACCTACAATAAATAGGTGAAAGAACATTGACACCTACAATAAATAGGTGAAAGAACATTGACACCTACAATAAATAGGTGAAAGAACATTGACACCTACAATAAATAGGTGAAAGAACATTGACACCTACAATAAATAGGTGAAAGAACATTGACACCTACAATAAATAGGTGAAAGAACATTGACACCTACAATAAATAGGTGAAAGAACATTGACACCTACAATAAATAGGTGAAAGAACATTGACACCTACAATAAATAGGTGAAAGAACATTGACACCTACAATAAATAGGTGAAAGAACATTGACACCTACAATAAATAGGTGAAAGAACATTGACACCTACAATAAATAGGTGAAAGAACATTGACACCTACAATAAATAGCTGCACAATACTTGTTTTTATGTTAAATAATGAGACAGAGTCATTGATGTGAGTCACCGGTTGGTAAATCGATGTGAATTCGATCACTTTTTGACAGCACCCCAAAATATTCAACAGATAAAGGTGCACTATTACACTTTTTTTTGTTGCATAACCATACCCAGCCATACCATGAGACATACAATGTCAAATCACTGGAAAAGATAAAGATAACTTGCTCCCAGCCTATAGACAGAAACTAAAACAGGAAACGCCCGTGCTGAGGTCTGTTCAATGCTGGTCCGACCAATCGGATTCCACGCTTCAAGATTGCTTCGATCATGTTGACTGGGATATGTTCCGGATAGCCTCAGACAACAACATTGATGTATACGCTGATTCGGTGAGCGAGTTTATTAGCAAGTGCATCAGTGATGTTGTACCCACGGTGACTATTAAAACCTTCCCCAACGGCAAGGCGACCGGAAACATGCCCGAATACAAACAGTGTAGCTATTCCCTCCGCAAGGCAATCAAACAAGAAAAGTGTCAGTATAGAGACAAAGTAGAGTCGCAATTAAATGGCTCATACATGAGATGTATGTGGCAGTGTCTACAGTCAATCACGGATTACAAAAAGCAAACCAGCTCCATCGCGGACACCGACGTCTTGCTCCGAGACAAATTAAACAACTTCTTTGCCCGCTTTGAGGACAATACAGTACCACTGACACGGCCCCCTACCAAAATCTGCGGGCTCTCCTTCACCGTGGTCAACATGAGTAAAACATTTAAACGTGTTAACACTCGCAAGGCTGCCGGCCCAGAAGGCATCCCTAGCCGAGTCCTCAGAGCATGCACAGACCAGCTGGCTGGTGTGTTTATGGACATATTCAATCAATCCTTATCCCAGTCTGCTGTTCCCACATGCTTCAAGAGGGCCACCATTGTTCCTGTCCCAAGAAAGCGAAGGTAACTGAGCTAAACGACTATCACCCTGTAGCACTCACTTCCGTCATCATGAAGTGCTTTGAGAGACTAGTCAAGGATTATATCACCTCCACCCTACCTGACTCCCTAGACCCACTCCAATTTGCTTACTGCTCCAATAGGTCCACAGACAACGCAATTGCAATCACACTGCCCTAACCCATCTGGACAAGTGAAATACCTATGTAAGATTGCTGTTCATCGATTACAGCTCAGCATTTAACACCATAGTACCCACCAAACTCGTCATTAAGCTTGAGACCCTGGATCTCGACCCCACCCTGTACAACTAGGTCCTGGACTTTCTGACAAGCCGCCCCCAGGTGGTGAGGGTAGGAAACAACATCTGCACCCCGCTGGTCCTCAGCACTCAGCACGCTATAAGGGTGCGTTCTCAGCTCTCTCCTGTACTCCCTGTACACCCATGACTGCGTGGCCATGCACGCCTCCAACTCAATCATCAAGTTTGCAGACGACACTACTGTACAGTGGTAGGCTTGATTACCAACAACGACGAGACGGCGAGGGCCCTCGGAGTGTGGTGTCAGGAAAATAACCTCACACTCAATGTCAAAACAAAGTAGATGATCGTGGACTTCAGGAAACAGCAGAGGGAACACCCCCCTAGCCACATTGACGGGACAGTAGTGGAGAAGGTGAAAGTTTTATGTTCCTCGGCGTACACATCATGGACAAACTGAAATGGTCCACCCACACAGACAGCGTGGTGAAGAAGGCGCAACTGTGCCTCTTCAACCTCAGGAGGCTGAAGAAATTTGGCTCGTCACCGAAAACACTCACAAACTTGTACAGGTGCACAATCGAGAGCATCCTGTCGTGCTGTATCACCGCCTGGTATGGCAACTGCTCCACCACCGTAAGGCTCTCCAGAGGGTAGGGAGGTCTGCACAACGCATCACCAGGGACAAACTACCTGCTCTCCAGGACACCTACACCACCCGATGTCACAGGAAGGCCATAAAGATCATCAAGGACAACAACCACCCGAGCCACTGCCTGTTCACCCCGCTATCATCCAGAAGGCGGGGTCAGTACAGGTGCATCAAAGCTGAGGCCGAGAGACTGAAAAACAGCTTCTATCTCAAGGCCATCAGACTGTTAAACAGCCATCACTAACATTGAGTGGCTGCTGCCAAAATACTGACTCACATCTCTAGCCACTTTAATAATAAAAAATTGGATGTAATAAATGTATCACTGGTCATTTTAAACAATGGCACTTTATATAATGTTTACATACCCTACATTACTCATCTCATATGTATATACTATACTCTATACCATCAACTGCATGTTGCCTATGCCGCACGGCCATCACTCATCCATATATTTATATGTACATATTATTATTCATTCCATTACACTTGTGTGTATAAGTTGTTGTTGTGAAATTGATAAATTACTTGTTAGATATTACTGCGCTGTCAGAACTAGAAGCACAAGCATTTCGCTGCACTCACATTAACATCTGCTAACCATGTGTATGTGACCAATAAAATTTGATTTGATTTTTAAAAGCTTACAAACAGGGTTGTCAAACCATTTAAACAGTTTTTGGGTTGTGTCCGCCATCGGTTGAGACGCGACATGCTTGAATACAGGGTGGGTGTTATGTTTTGGCTTATAAATGTACTAAAATGGGAATAAAATGTACGTTTCAAATTTCAAAGATTGTTGGAGGTCCACACATCAGAGAATGTTGAATTGAATGGGAACATCTGTTGTTTTAAATTATACTGACAATCCTCCATAAGAAACCTATTGAATCATAGAAATATAGATAATAGATTAGACATGACCATTTAAGTTGACATTCGACAGTGTGTGGACCAGCAGCCATCTTTGTCATAGTAATTAGAAATTACAATTTCAAATCAATTTAAGTTCCATGGCATACCAGCTAAATTGCAGTGGTCTGAAGGTATAGATTCATTCTATTAATGTTATTTCTATGATTGAAATGACACCCACCCTGTATTCAAGAGCATGTTGGTCTCAACTGAGTGCCATCACAACACACAAACCTCTGATGATGTGAAGTAGGCTTACCTCAGGTCAAAATCAAAGTCCTGCACGTGCACCACATGTGTACAAAAAAGGAATAACCTTTATTTTGACATGAAGTAAGCAGAGAACAAGTACAACTACAACAGACCCACGTTTGAAAATCTGTTTAATAATACCATCCTTTAGATATTTTATCTCAAATTCCACCCATCATAATGACCAACCTTCCTGCCTACCAGCACAGTAAGTTGAAATGGAATTGTATTTAACTTTCGGCTTCCCAAGGACTGTTTTTTGTGTAACCCAATTGAAAGCAATGCTAGTGTATATAAATACTTTATCTCCTGAATGTTTTGTCATTCAGGTCCAAAAAGTCACTTCCTGACCACTTCTTCCATGAGCAAATATATATGGAAAGTTATGTTTAAATCAAAAGGGATGCTGTCAAAAAGTGATTGAATTCAAATGGATTTACCCCAGTACAAGTACGCTAACTCAAGATAATACAATGTGTCTACAAGTAGGCTACTGACAAAGGCATGAGATCAATTATAAAAGGTCAATCTTACCCATTGTATTGGCTGCACACTCGCAACTGAACAACAATAAGCAGGAAAGTATTTGAGATGAGGCCATTGTCCTTGAACTTTGTACAGTATAAATGATCTGTGTCTATGAATTGTCTTCTCCTCCCAAGGTCAAGATGGTAGTTAACTTACCCTGATGCCGATGCCTTCTTTGTCTTTAACATAAACAGAAGAACACACCCGAAAAACAAGAAATTGATGGAATCAGGTTACCAGTGTAACCTCACTCTCTCTCTGTCACGACATGGTTTTGAGTGTCTGTGAATTTACAAGGCTCTAACCTGTTTGGTCTTATCCAAAGATAACCCAGACAAATCGCAG
Source organism: Oncorhynchus kisutch (assembly GCF_002021735.2). Classification (NCBI taxonomy): domain Eukaryota; kingdom Metazoa; phylum Chordata; class Actinopteri; order Salmoniformes; family Salmonidae; genus Oncorhynchus; species Oncorhynchus kisutch. The sequence goes on along the minus strand of NC_034196.2, from coordinate 26,849,727 downwards.
TTATTTCAATATGAATCTTATAGGGGGATATAGATTATTCAACATTTCATGTATGCCTGCACTTCATGTATTCTCTCTGTATTTTGAAGTAATGTCAACATCATGTCATGAGTATGTTTGTCAATGGCAGAGAATGGGGAGTTTGTCGGGATCAAAATAAATATGAAAGGAGCAAAGCCCAGGTAAAAAGTTGGAAAAATCTGGTTTACATATTGCTGTCCATCAATGAATCCCAACCAAATGTACAGTGGGGCAAAAAAGTATTTAGTCAGCCACCTATTGTGCAAGTTCTTCCACTTAAAAAGATGAGAGAGGCCTGTAATATTCATCATAGGTACACTTCAACTATGACAGACAAAATTAGGAAAAGAAATCCAGAAAATCACATTGTAGGATTTTTTATGAATATATTTGCAAATTATGGTGGAAAATAAGTATTTGGTCAATAACAAAAGTTTATCTCAATACTTTGTTATATTTCTGTAAGTCTTCAGAAGTTTTTCACACACTGTTGCTGGTATTTTGGCCCATTCCTCCATGCACATCTCCTCTAGAGCAGTGATGTTTTGGGGCTGTTGCTGGGCAACACTGACTTTCAACTCCCTCCAAAGATTTTCTATGGGGTTGAGATCTGGAGACTGGCTAGGCCACTCCAAGACCTTGAAATGCTTCTTACGAAGCCACTCCTTCGTTGCCCGGGCGGTGTGTTTGGGATCATTGTCATGCTGAAAGACCCAGCCACATTTCATCTTCAATGCCCTTGCTGATGGAAGGTTTTCACTCAAAATCTCACAATACATGGCCCCATTTATTCTTTCCTTTACACGGATCAGTCGTCCTGGTCCCTTTGCAGAAAAACAGCCCCAAAGCATGATGTTTCCAACCCCATGCTTCACAGTAGGTATGGTGTTCTTTGGATGCAACTCAGCATTCTTTGTCCTCCAAACACGACGAGTTGAGTTATGACATTCTCCCAATCTTCTTCTGGATCATCCAAATGCTCTCTAGCAAACTTCAGACGGGCCTGGACATGTACTGGCTTAAGCAGGGGGACACGTCTGGCACTGCAGGATTTGAGTCCCTGACGGCGCAGTGTGTTACTGATGGTAGGCTTTATTACTTTGGTCCCAGCTCTCTGCAGGTCATTCACTAGGTCCCCCCGTGTGGTTCTGGGATTTTTGCTCACCGTTCTTGTGATCATTTTGACCCCACGGGGTGAGATCTTGCATGGAGCCCCAGATCGAGGGAGATTATCAGTGGTCTTGTATGTCTTCCATTTCCTAATAATTGCTCCCACAGTTGATTTCTTCAAACCAAGCTGCTTACCTATTGCAGATTCAGTCTTCCCAGCCTGCTGCAGGTCTACAATTTTATTTCTGGTGTCCTTTGACAGCTCTTTGGTGTTGGCCATAGTGGAGTTTGGAGTGTGACTGTTTCAGGTTGTGGACAGGTGTCTTTTATACTGATAAAAAGTTCAAACAGGTGCCATTAATACAGGTAACGAGTGGAGGACAGAGGAGAATCTTAAAGAAGAAGTTACAGGTCTGTGAGAGCCAGAAATCTTGCTTGTTTGTAGATGACCAAATACTTATTTTCCACCATAATTTGCTAATTAATTAATTAACAATCCTACAATGTGATTTTCTGGATTTTTTTCTAATTTTGTCTGTCATAGTTGAAGTGTACATATGATGAAAATTACAGGCCTCTCTCATCTTTTTAAGTGGGAGAATTTGCACAATTGGTGGCTGACTAAATACTTTTTTTGCCCCACTGTATAGAGGTAGAGCAATTTTTACAAAAACAAACAGATATAATGTTGCCCTAAGAGTTGTGCAGAGTCAGTAGAATCTTACTCCAAATTATTTAAAGATGTAATTGCTGCCAAAGATGCTTCCACCAAGTATTAACTCAGGGCCATCAAGACATATACAATCAATACATCATTTTTATTAACTTAAAAATAATTCTATACTTTTTATTTCACTTTGAAAATGTGGAGCAGGTTGTGTAGATCTGTATGAAATAATATAAATTGTCTTTCTTAATTTACTTTAATTTCAGAAAAATGTCATAACTGTTGTGTCTTTGGCATCATTAAAAGTGAAGACCCTATTCTATCAAATACATTTTCTGTAATTATTACATGATTAAACTAATCATGTAAATGTAAATAACTAGGAAGTCAGGGCACCAAGGAAAATATTCAGATTACAAAGTTAGAATTTTCCTAATATAACTTCAGATATTTTAATATCTGTCCAATTAGTCTTCTAATTAATTAATGATTATTTACCTCCCGTTAATCTCATTCCAAACGTCGTAAATTGTTGGTTACCTGCACAAACCCAGCCTTTACTATGAATCATCCATACACCAATTGGCTTAATCATTTATTTATTAACAAACTAACTAAATAATCACATAAATGCATAAACAAACAAACAGTAGATATGGTTACAAGGAAATGATAGGGAAGATTCCCTAGTGGGCTAAGCCGATATGACAGCTTGGTGGACAAAGGGAAGTGGGTGTGGACTGAGAAAGAAGTGGAAAAGACAAAAGGAATCACTACACAGTTGATAATTATATGAATTGAAAATCCTTTGCACATCAATGCTCACTCATTCGTGAATAATCGCAATCAATATACATTTACTCCCAGTGTCGTGATTTCTGTTGGAATCCGGTCCTTCTGCGGAGTCAGTTCATCTGAGTCTTCCTCCCTCTGCTTCCCTGAAGATCAAAGTATTTTGTGGTTATAATGGATACTTCAGAGTACCATTCCGAAATGTTCTCATAGATGTTTCGGCAGGTATCGGTATTCACAATCCCAGGTTTACATATTTTCTGTCTGCAGACTAGTAATTAGTCTCTAAGATTTGCTCTTATTCTGTCGGGATCGATAGTCTCAGAGTTGAACCATTTCCACCCGTGTGGCCAATGCTCCACCGGGTATGGTTAGGAATTCAACATCCATTGCAACATGAACGGACACTGAGGTTTTTGTGACATGAAGAGGATTTCGTCAGGAGGGGGGTTTATTCGTAACAATAGAAAAGGTGGTTCTATGATGCCAGATCATGTCTGTGCTCACGGGGGCGGGCCAATGACTTAATTCAACTTTAAAGGGAATTCAATTCTCTCACGTTAAAGGTTTAACATCACATTACATAATTTCACAAATTGTTTCTGCTTTACTCATTCATACACATTCAGAGATATAGTTATGTGTGTTTCCTGTCCTCTCTGAGGTCACCAAAGAAAACACAGTTGTCATACCCGTCACTTAAGTGTCCACAGACCATTCCCACAAGTGGACATGTTGTTTTGTGGATTTAGGAGTTCGCCATGTGAAATCCTTTGTTCTCTCTGCGTCTCTCTTTCTGCATGGCCAGGGGGAGGGAAACTCCTCCAGGAATTTATGGCCTGCGATAACAGAACCTCGGTGTAGGAGAGCGTGAAAGAGAGAGGGGGATGCCACAACCTATACCCAGAAAGGGCCACATCATGACACTATGCAAGTGGTGTATAGACTTTCACTAGGCATTGTACAGTAGGTCATGTATGGCTCACTTGATAAAGAACAATACCTGTTGCCAGAAGTGAAGGGTCAGTGCTGGGCACTAAGAACTAAGTTAACAGTTTCAGAGAGCTCAGTGCTGGAACAAACATAATGGACATCTTTGACTGTCTAAATGTGGAGGATGGATCAGTAACACACTCTTTCTGATTTTGTTTTCTAGATAAAACCAACAAAATCTGCACTAAAATTGTATGAGGGGAGAGGAGGAAATATAACAAGCACATAATATGAAGTAGTCTGGGGTTGCATCTCATCTCTCTCTCCATTGATGATGATGAAAACAAAATGTTAGGTGAAAGACACCTAGTATTTGAGACCAACCCGGTATTCCCTTTAACCTGTCCAGTTCATTAAAAACATCAGTACAGCCAACTTTGATCTCCACATGACAACCCCCCTAAACATAGCTGCTCTGTGTGTTCCCTGAGTCTGAGGTGCAGGTAACCAAGGTTGGGGTCAATTCCATTTTAATGCCAGACAATTCAGAAAGTAAACCAAATCAACCAATCCAATTCCACATTTTCCTAATCAGTACTTACTGAATTGACTGGAATTGACCCCAAACCTGGATGGTGTTACTCATCTTGAAGTACTTCAGTGAACGAGATCCTCATCATGCCCTCTGGCTCCGGCACCTCAGCGTGTTCTTTACTTGCTCCCTGAACTCCTCTGAGATGAAGTAGTAGATGAATGGATCCACACAGCTGTTGAGGCTGGCCAGACACAGGGTGGTGATGTAGAAGCCGTAGTCATTGTGTACTACTTGAGCCAGCAGGAGAGAGTAGGTCACCAGCATCATTATGTTACTGGGGGTGAAACAGACCAGGAAAATGATCAGCACAGTAATGATGAGAACCATAGCCTTGCGCCGATTCTTGGTGATGCTGGCGTCCGTCATTGAGTTCCTCAGGGACTTGAGCATCAGAACGTTAACCACCACGCACAACACGGTGGGAACTACAAATCCCAGGGTTCCCATGGTCAGGAAGAAGCCAGCAGCCATGCTATTCTGGCTTGGCCGGGTGACGTCGTGGCAGGTGATGATGTTGAGGTTGGTCACCTTGACTGTCTGGTCGTAGAGGTAGAGAGGGGTGGTTAGCAGCCAGACCCCCACCCAGATTGCGACCGAGACACCGATGGCTACATGGTTGTTCCTACAATCCTGGGAGAGGGGGTAAACAATGGCCCAGTAGCGCTGGACACTGATACAGGTGATGAAGAGGATGGAGCAATACATGTTCCCATAGAAGAAGCCCACCAGGACTTTACACAGCCTCTCTCCATAGATCCAGTCGTTACCGTTGAAGTGGTAGGCGATCTTCAGAGGTGTCCAGATGACAAAGAGCAGGTCAGACAGAGCCAGGTTGGCCATGTAGATGGCGGCAGGGTGCTTCTTCTTGGTCCTGAACAGGAAGACCCAGATGGCCATGGCGTTGGTGGGCAGCCCCACAGCAAACACCACTATGTAGACAATGGGGAAGAACACAGTGGTCAGATGACTGTCCAGAACCATGCAGGCCTCCAGGGAGACCTGCACCCCCGCCGCTGTCTCATCCCCCGTGAAGCCTCGGTCTTCAACGCCAGCATTAAACCGCTCTGAGAAAAGAGAGAAATAAGATGAAAATAAATAGGGGTGTTTAACGAATTCCAAAAATGAGGTTACAATGTATGCCATTTGAATACAACAGCCATTTGAGATTTATTGCATACTTAAATTATTACTTTTCTAATTGTTCTTATGCAGTGTTGTAAAGTACCTTTTTTTGGGGGGGGGGGGGGGGGGGGGTATCCGTACTTTTACTTCACTACGTTCCTAAAGACAATATGTACTTTATACTCCCATTAATTTCCCCTGACACCAAAAAGTAGTTGTTACATTATTCTTGCTGAGGCAGGAAAATCTAACCTATCAATCTAATACTTTATTAAGGTTGCAAAGGGTCGGAAACTTTTCGAAAACTTTGCGGAATATTTCCCAGAAATGTTCCATTGTAAGTTAAGCCCTGGAATTTGGGGAATTCTGCTTAAAGTTCATGAAAAAAAGTTCGCTTATAACAGTGACCCTTTTTTTGTGGGGTACACATAAGGCAATTCTAGGTCTTGTGGCATATTTTGGTTAAACTATCCCCAATTCAATGGAATTGCAACCCTTTGCACACACAGTGCATTCTTCCATCACATGTACAGCTGATTCTCAAGATCTTTCACACTAATGAGATGCTATTGAGCCCACACTACTACACTGTCTGAGCCAAGGACTACATGCTTTCTGGTAAGTTGATTACAATACTGGGTGGGGTGAATATATTTTATATGACATAGATGATTTTCTGTTAACTAGTAAATAGTAGCCTACAGTAAAGTGTGTTTAAATCATTTTTAACAAATTCTGCTAGTTAGTATTTGCTACCATGTGGGTTTTAGCTTGCTTGAGCCTGCTAACTGAGAAGGGATAATTCACCTGTTTCCATATATGTTTCATTAAAAAAAGTCTTACAAATGAGTTGTTTAATCTAACTGCTTAACTATTTATCTGTACATGTTTTTTTTAACCTAATCTATACAGGAAAATGCCATGGGCACTATCTGATATGTGAAGACCGTTCACTGCAGCTAATGTAGAAGGAAAAGCTGTGTACATTTGCCATCACTGTTCCAAATCATATGTGAAGAACGTAACAAAGATGAAGAATCATCTGGCCAAGTGCATAAAGTTCCCTTAGCGCACACAACAAGCAACCTCTGACAAAAGTCCCTCTACTTCTATTTGAGGCGAAAATGATGAATCAAACACCTTAACGATAGCAACAGCTCATGGTCCTCCTGGAATTAGACGTTTTTTTTTTTACTCAATGGAGGAACGTGGTCAGAGAAATGCTGATGAAGGTCTTGCTCGAGCTGTGTATGCAACTGGTTCGCCTCTGATGCTCACAGGCGATGTGTATTGGAAGAGAATTCTGAATGTTATTCACCCAGCATACACCCCTCCAACCAGACATGCTTTATCTACTCATTTGCTGGATGCAGAGTTCAACAGATTTCAAGTGAAGGTCAAGCAAATCATAGAGAAAGCAGACTGTATTGCAATCATCTCTGGTGGGTGGTCGAATGTTTGTGGGCAAGGGATAATTAACTACATCTCAACCTGTATTCAAGAGCACAGACAAGGGACAGACACACCGGTCTCTACATTGCAGATGAACTGATGCAGTCATCAATGACCTTGGACCACAGAAGGTATTTGCACTGGTGACAGACAATGCTGCGAACATGAAGGCTGCTTGGTCTAAAGTGGAGGAGTCCTACCCTCACATCACACTCATTGTCTGTGCTGCTCATGCATTGAATCTGCTCCTCAAGGACATCATGGCACTGAAAACAATGGATACACTCTACAAGAGAGCCAAGGAAATGGCTAGGTATGTGAAAGGTCATCAAGTTATAGCAGCAATCTCACCAAGCAAAGTAAAAAGAATAAGAGCACCACATTGAAATTGTCCAGCAACACCCATTGGGGTGGTGTTGTCATCATGTTTGACAGTCTACTGGAGGGGAACGTGCCCATCCCAAAAATAGCCATACCACAGTCTGCCAATATGGACAGCCCCATCAAGAGGATCCTACTGGATGATGTATTTTGGGAAGCAGCCTGATGCTCCTGAAACCTATAGCAGTCGCCATTGCACGGTTTGAGGGAGACAATGCGGAAGGTAGCCTAGTGGTTAGGGCGTTGGACTAGTAACCGGAAGGTTACAAGCAAGGGCTTTGGGATGGAGATGCAATATAGCAGTCGTGCCAACATATTTCATCAGCCACCTGGTGGAAGGGACTTTGTGGATCTGAGGCTCTTTCCCCTGTTGCCTCCATCATCCTCCAAATCCCACCAACATCAGCCGCCTCAGAGGGCAACTGGTCCCTGTTTGGGACGACCCATATCAAAGCACGCAACAGGCTGACCAATCCAAGGGTTGAAAAATTGGTGGCCAACCAGGCAAAGTTTTGGCTTTTTGAGCCTGACAATGAGCCACCCTCAACAAGGTTGGAAAGTGACAGTGAAGATGAGGCCTCAGAGTCTGATGTTCAAGAGGTGAACATTGAGGAGGACCAGGGAGAAGACATGTAAGCCTGAGAGGAAGACAACCAAAGCTTTCATTTCTAGACTATCATTTTACAGATGCATGTTGAAAACGTTTTTGGGAGATGTGATGGATCATTGTTAATCATTCAATATTCCCTTTCTTTTGTTGTTCAGTGAAATCATCCCATGTGAAGATTCAACTAATTTAATTAAAAGTTCAATTCGTAAATATTTTTTAAATTTAAACATTTTAAAAATCTATTGGAAGGATTTAACCATTTGCAATTTATGTCTACTTACGATAAGGTAAAAGGTTTATGTTTCTGTCTCCAGATGATATGGTAAATATATCCAATGCAAAAAACATCTACATTTATATAGTATTAATTTGCATATATTTTCATCAATTCCGGTCAATTTCCACTTAAAAAGTGGAAAATGTGCAACCCTAGTTGTCATCCCTACACTCTTTGATCTGGCAGACTCACTTAACTTAAATACTGTGTTTGTAAATTATTTGTGAGTTCCAGTTGTGTTTTTATTGTGCAGTCTGGTTTGCTTAGTATAAGCAATTATCAATTATGAACATTTTGTAGGTTTTCCATGACTGTACTTAAGTATATTTAGAACCATGTACTTTTATACTTTTACTCTAGTAGCGTTTTACTTTGTGAATATTGGTCTTTTTGTAAGGTATCCTACCTTTTACTCAAGTAAGACAATTGAGAACTTTTATCACCACTGTTCTTATGCAAACTACAGTTGAAGTCGGAAGTTTACATACACCTTAGCCAAATACATTTGAACTCAGTTTCACAATTCCTGACATTTAATTTGAGTAAAAAGTCCTTGTCTTAGGTCAGTTACGATCATCACTTTATTTTAAGAATGTGAAATGTCAGAATAATAGTGGAGAGAATGATTTATTTCAGCTTTTATTTCATTCACCACATTCCCAGTGGATCAGAAGTTTACATACACTGAATTAGTATTTGGTAGCATTGCCTTTAAATTGTTTAACTTGGGTCAAACGTTTTGGGTAGCCTTCCACAAGCTTCCCACAATAAGTTGGTTGAATTTTGGCCTATTCCTTTTGACAGAGCTGGTGTAACTGAGTCAGGTTTGTAGACCTCCTTGTTCGCACACGCTTTTTCAGTTCTGCTCACAAATGTTCTATAGGATTGAGGTCATGGGCTTTTTGATGGCCACTCCAATACCTTGACTTTGTTGTCCTTAAGCCATGTTGCTACAACTTTGGAAGTATGCTTGGGGTCATTGTCCATTTGGAAGACCCATTTGCAACCAAGCTTTAACTTCCTGATTGATGTCTTGAGATGTTGCTTCAATATATCCACATAATGTTCCTTCCTCATGCCTCATGATGCCATCTATTTTGTGAAGTGCACCAGTCCCTCCTGCAACAAAGCACTCCACAACATGATGCTGCCTCCCCCATGCTTCACGGTTGGGATGGAGTTCTTCGGCTTGCAAGCATCCCCCTTTTCCCCCCAAACATAGCGATGGTCATTATGGCCAAACATAACTATTTTTGTTTCATCAGACCAGACGACATTTCTCCAAAAAGTACGATCTTTGTCCCCAAACTGTAGTCTGGCTTTTTTATGGCGGTTTTAGAGCAGTGGCTTCTTCCTTGCTGAGCGGCCTTTCAGGTTATGTCAATATAGGAATCGTTTTACTGTGGATATAGATACTTTTGTACCCGTTTTCTCCAGCATCTTCACAAGGTCCTTTGCTGTTGTTCTGGGATTGATTTGCACTCTTCGCACCAAAGTACGTTCATCTCTAGGAGACAGAACACGTCTCCTTCCTAAGCGGTATGACAGCTGTGTGATCCCATGGTGTTTATACTTGCGTACTATTGTTTGTACAGATGAACGTGGTACCTTCAGGCGTTTGGAAATTGCGCCCAAGGATGAACCAGACTTGTGGAGGTCTACAATTTTCTTCCTGAGGTCTTGGCTGATTTCTTTTGATTGTCCCATGATGTCAAGCAAAGAGGCACTGCGTTTGAAGGTAGGCCTTGAAATACATCCACAGGTACACCTCCAATTGACTCAAAGTATGTCAATTAGCATATCAGAAGCTTCTAAAGCCATGACATCATGTTTGGGAATTTTCCAAGCGGTTGAAAGGCAGTTAACTTGGTGTATGTAAACTTCTGACCCACTGGAATTGCGATACAGTGAATTATAAGTGAAATAATCTGTCTGTAAACAATTGTTGGAAAAATGACTTGCACAAAGTAGATGCACAAAGTAGATGTCCTAACCGACTTTCCAAAACTATAGTTTGTTAACAAGAAATTTGTGGAGTGGTTGAAAAACGAGTTTTAATGACTCCAACCTAAGTGTATGTAAACTTCCGACTTCAGCTGTATATCAAAAGTAAACACTTTTAAAAATCAACTAATAAGATTCCAGAGGGGTATACTACAAAGCAGGTTCAAGGTGTTACACGGAACCCAAACCGGCTGCGCGCGTGCGCCATCATCAATAAATGTATTTTGTCCCCCCACACACAACGAGATCACGAAACGCAGGTTAAAATATCAAAACAAACTCTGAACCAATTATGTTCATTTGGGGACAGGTCAAAAAGCATTAAACATTTATGGCAATTTTGCTAGTTAGCTTGCACTTGCTAGCTAATTTGTCCTATTTAGCTAGCTTTCTGTTGCTAACTAATTTGTACTGGGATATAAACATTGAGTTGTTATTTTAATGAAATGCACAAGGTCCTCTACCCTCTACTCATAGGACTGATTTCTATTTTAGCCCTTGGCACCGCAGACGCTCATTGGCGTGCGCGAGCAGGGTGGGTGCAATAATTGAATAACATAGATTTCTAAATGTATTTTGCGACGCGAGCGGTGTAGTCAGCCTGTTAGCCTAAACTTTCCATTTCTTGGAAGGATAACCTTAAAATGGGCATGGTCTATTTAAGGCCATTTATTTTCAAATGTAAACATAAATATTTCAAAATCTTCTAAAATGTATATTTATACTACTATCATCAACATTTTAATGAAGTTGAACCACTATAAAATGGACCTACATCAATAATTTCAAAGCTCACTACATTAAATTACACACAATTTAAATGTCCATTTCATAGTGTTACAAATACGACCATATTTAGTAACTTATTTTTAAGAGATGGTGATTGGGTCTAAATAGGTATTTCTTGTTTGGTAATCTAATCTACCTGGCATGATGACTCCAGTTTCAACTGTTCTGCCTGCAGCTATGGAATCCTGACCTGTTCACCGGACGTGCTACCTGTCCCAGACCTATTATTTGACCATGCTGGTCATTTATGAACATTTGAACATCTTGGCCATGTTCTGTTATAATCTCGCACAGCCAGAAGAGGACTGGCCACCCCTCATAGCCTGGTTCCTCTCTAGGTTTTGGCCTCTCTTGGGAGTTTTTCCTAGCCAACATGCTTCAACACCTGCATTGCTTGCTGTTTGGGGTTTTAGGCTGGGTTTCTGTACAGCACTTTGAGATATCAGCTGATGTACGAAGCACTATATAAATACATTTGATTTGATTTAAATTCAGTGTACTTGTCTGTAGCTTCCATTTCCTGAAAGTCAGACTCTTTCCACACCCAAACGAATTTTTCTCTGCTTCAGAAGCATTTGCTTTGACCACATTTTGTGTGATTAACCTTAGATATATTCTCCAGGCTTGCCCAGAGAAAAATGTTGAAATGTTGTCCATTTTCTATTCTAGATAAAAATGCGGCAAAAATGCACTTTATGTACGTCTTTATTAATCTTTCTGTCTGTAAAATACTAAAGTATTCATTCACAATCTGCTCTGCACAAGTCCTGGAGTGTCTTTACAAAATGAAACCAAACTATTTAGGCTGTCTTCATCCAACTGATAAACGTTGATTGTTTTATGATTAAGGGGAAACAATTACCTTTTGATGGTGTGGTCCCTGGCCTTAACTCAGCAACCAAAAACGCATATTTAATTTGAGCTTTCTTTATGAATCAGACAAATTGTTATTTCTGGTTGTTTACCAAATTTAGCTGGCTAACTCATTGCTCCTGCTTTTCAATATACCCTTCGGGCGGTCATCTCGATTTTGCGAAGTACAGCGTGTCATTGACATGTGGGATGATGACATCACTCATTGTCGTCTTGAGGTCTGTAACCACACCGACATTGCAAATACCATCACAACATAACAAGCAAGTGTATTTTACAATATCTGTATTAATTCAGGAATCAGATAGAGGGGATCCGATTCAACAAATTGTCCATCAAGGCATTAAAGAATATCACAATGTCGTTTATCTGATCGAAGAAAAAAAACAAATAATGAGAGAAATAGAGGGAAAAGGCCTTCTCTTACCATTTTTCTGAGACAGACATAGTTCGGCGCAGGCCAATAAAAACACAAGATTCAACCAATGCCGCTTGAAACTCATGTTCCACAACTTCCACAAAACTTTCCAGCAATAATCTGCCTGCGATGTACGAAGAGTGTTGAATGCTGATTCAAGCGTTTGTGTATTCCTTTTGTCTGTGTAACTTTGAAGTCAACTGTAGCCAGCAGATCCGAAGCGCTTGCTTATAGCTGCACTAGGGTCAGACAGGCTTCCTATATAGATTAAGTGCCAGCGTGAGATATGTCTCAGAAAATGTACCTCAATCCAGGGATGACAAATGCGCTGCACTCTGAATTGTCCCTTTATCCCAGTTTTTCTGTATCTTAATCTATACAGTAAACCTGTCTGACCCTAGTACAATTGCAAGCAAATTGGTCAATCTGCTGGCTACAGTCAACTGAAGAGGTAGGGTACCACACCCCTCCCTCACACAACAGGTGGGAAGAAAAAACCTGTGTGATGTCATAAATCACGTGACCATACATGCCTGTGTTGTTCAGGCTGACTGGCTTAGTGGATGTTGTAGGCAGTGGCGCCGCCAACGGGTGGACATGGGGGGCCACGGCCACCCTGATACAATTGCTGGCCCCCCCTCGCTAGTCGCAAATGCATAAATGCTACTGAGCATGCATAATATGCTTCTATCTGATATGTTACATTAGTACTATTCATTTAAATCAATAATGTATATTTTTCATAATAGTTCATGTGAAAGAAAATAAATGTTTCGCCAGCCGTCCGTCACTGCGTCACCCCTCCCCTGGCCTGCTGCTGCACAGTGCACTGCCAGATGACAGTCTGCCTCATGGACAGCAGCAGCTGAGCTCTGCCTCGTGTCTCTGGTGGCATCATCGGAAGGTAGCCTAGCTGGCAGCTGCCTGCAGAGTTGAGACCACCAGACTGCTAACGGGTGAGTAAGTCATACAATACTACTTATAGTAAAAAAAAAAATATATATATTTAGTAAACTGTTCACTTTTTGACGGTGTCGAATTACTAGTTAACTTAGCTAGATAGCTAACTAACGTAAGCTAGTTAAATTTGTTATTGGGGGGCGTAGCTAGCTAGCTTATGCCTTAAGGTTACTCTACAGCAGAGAGCGCTAGCTAACTATAGTTAGAGTTATCGTAGCTTTCTAGAAAGATTTTCAAACCACCATTTTCAATCCACTTGATGAGCATCTAGCTAGCTGACGTTATGGGCTGGTATAGCGTTAACTTACTAGCTACGATTAGTCGCTGTAGCTATGTCAATTTGCAGACAATGAAGAGAAAGTCCACGGATATCTCTTCTTTCTTTAAGAAGAACAGTAGTACAGGGGAGACGCAGCCGACAGGGGAGCAGCAGTAGAGGGTTAACGTTAGTGAGGATGCAGTCGAAGGTCATTGAGCAAGCCAATGAACAGGCAGAAGCAGCGAGAGAGCATGACAGAACAGAGGCAGAAAATAAGAGCGACGAACAACCACAGGCAGCATCAGTGACAGAGCACAGTGAAGAACAACATACAGCAGCATGGGGCGAACGTGCGGAACGGGCAGCAACAACAGTCACAGAGGTTGACAACCAAGCGAGACAGGACTCAGCTAGAGCTATTCAACCCAATCCTGGACCAACAGGTGAAGTTGACGGTGTGACAGTGCCCCTGATAATGAAATCGATGGCTAGAGAGTAACGTTATCTGAATAAATGTATGGTTATAGTGTGTCTACATTGAGTTGAGTATTTTGGCCCATTCCTCTCTGCAGATCTCCTCTAGAGCAGTGATGTTTTGGGGCTGTTGCTGGGCAACACGGACTTTCAACTCCCTCCAAAGATTTTCTATGGGGTTGAGGGATAACTCCAAGCGGGCTGTCATATGCGGGATAACTCCAAGCGGGCTGTCATATGCTTTTTACTGAGGAGTGGCTTCCCTCTGGCCACCATAAAGGCCTGATTGGTAGAGTGCTGCAGAGATGGGAGAACCTTCCAGAAGAACAATCATCTCCACAGAGGAACTCTGGAGCTCTGTCAGAGTGAGCAACGGGTTCTTGGTCATCTCACTGACCAAGGTTCTTCTCCCCTGATTACTCAGATTGGCCAGGTGTCCAGCTCTATGAAGAATCTTCTTCCATTTAAGAATGATGGAGGCCACTGTGTTCTTGAGGGCCTTCAATGCTACAGAAATGTTTTGGTACCCTCCCTCAGATCTGCAAGTACCCTCCCTCAGATCTGCAAGTTCCCGGACATTTCTGGGGGGGAATGGCCTAGCTCTCACCCTCCGATCCAACAGGTCCCAGGCGTGCTCAATGGGATTGAGATTCGGCTCTTCACTGGCCATGTCAGAACACTGACATTCCTGTCTTGCATTGGTGGCATTGTCATACTGGAGCGTCATGTCAGGATGAGCCTGCAGGAAGGGTACCACATGAGGGAGGAGGAGGTCTTCCCTGTAACGCACAGCGTTGAGATTGCCTGCAACCCTCCAACTCCAAATCGATCCCGCTCCAGAGTACAGGCCCCGGTGTAACGCTCATTCCTTCGGCGATAAACGCAAATCCGACCATCACCCCTGGTGAGACAAAACCTCGACTTGTCAGTGAAGAGCACTTTTAGCCAGTCCAGTCTGGTCCAGCGGCGACGTTGTTGCCGGTGGTATCTGGTGACGACCTTACCTTACAACAGGCCTACAAGCCCTCAGTCCAGCCTCTCTCAGCCTATTGCGGACAGTTTGAGCACTGATAGTTTGTTTTGCATTCCTGGTGTAACTCGGGCAGTTGTTGTTGCCATACTGTACCTGTCCCACAGGTATGATGTTCGGATGTACCAATCCTGTGCAGGTGTTGTTACACGTGGTCTGCCACTGCGAGGGCGATCAGTTGTCCGCCCTGTCTCCCTGCAGCACTGTCTTAGGCGTCTCACAGTACAGACATTGCAATTTATTGGCCACATCTGCAGTCCTCATGCCTCCTTGCAGCATGCCTAAGGCACGTTCACGCAGATGAGCAGGGACCCTGGGCATCTTTCTTTTGGTGTCAGTAGAAAGGCCTCTTTAGTGTCCTAAGTTTTCATACTGTGACCTTAATTGCCTACTGTCTGTAAGCTGTTGGTGTCTTTTTTTGCAATTTGTAATGAAATGTGTGATGAAATGTGTAAAGTACACATTGGCTTTAGTGTGTATGTGTATGTATGTGACGACTCATAACCTGTGTGTGTGTGTTGTTTGTTGGTTCGTTTGGGTGTGTGTGTGTGTGTTTATTTGTTTGTTTGTGTGTGTGTGTATATGTATGTGTGTATATATATATATATATTCCAATTCAGATATATATATATTTTCAATTTTTTATTCAAATGGAAAGGAGTAGAACAGCAAACACACACATGGTCACTGTGCCTGCTACTCCTCTCCATTTCCATATGAAATAGCCATTGGGTGCTGTTGGGGGGAGGGCAGGCCCACAACAATGGCCGGAGTGGAACAGCACTTCACCTCAGTGACTGTTCCCTCTGCTCTATACAATAGATATCTGTTTATTTTATGTGATGATAAAAGGCTCATAAAATACAAATATTTTTAAAAATGTTTTCTTTCACAGTGATAGCGACTCCAACTGGGAGCCCCTGGTGCCAAGGTGCCCATCCCCCACTGAATCGGCAGTGTATCAAATACTTGTTCTCCCCACTGTAGCTTGGACTGTAGCCTATAAAAGCCTATTCCTGCTCTTTTCCCGTGATCCATCAAACACATTTGGTGTGTCGTCATAGTGGTCTCTGACTTTTGGTCAGACCCGTTCAGGTAGCACAAACTTAAACTTGCTCCTTTTTTCAATGCTGATTTGAATGGCATTGAAAAAACAGAGAAGTGTCAAAGATTTTTGATTTTCTTGTAATCCCTTACATGTAACGGAATACATGGAATCCGTTACTCCCCAACCCTGGGTGTTGGTACTCAGCTCTGGTGAGCTCCTGCCCAAATCAAGCATGGCTTCTTATCCCTTGTGCAAATACCCTACATCTGTGGCTGTCCCTAACTCATTTGCGCTGAGGGCCCGGAATATTTTATACAATGTTGAAAATTCTCTTGCACAAGCAATGGGCTGGACCCATGTTAGGGAAATACTCAAAATGTCAGTTTCATAAAAAGTTACGAGAAATGTTATTGCGGTTACTAAAACAGAAAACTTTTTCTCTGAATAATATATTTTTGTTCTGCATACAGATATGTTTTGTCTACATTGTTGCAAAGTGGTCAAAGTAGCTGATTTGTGTCAAAAGTTGCACTGTTGCATTTACAGTAAGTAGAATGCCGGAAGTGATGTCACAATGCGTCCTTTTAGAATCTTAAGGAAATGCAATGAAAGTGAAGGAAGATGGAGATAAAGGACAAAGTTGAATAGTTTAAAAAGGTATAAAAGATACAAAAAAGTTGTTTACAAACACTATTCCAGACCAATCTGTATGTTTTAAAGTTTGAATGACGTTTCTAGCTTAAACAGTGTAGGAGTAGTAGCGTTGAGAACAAGTAGTATGACGAAGATATAGAATTGGACATTTGTTTTTTGTAAGTCCCATTAACAATAAGTCAGAAGTATGTTGAAGATTTAAAGTTGCGACTCTTGCATCGCAAGCCCTTAATTAAACCACAAACAATACAAGATCACGCACAAACAATTTGATTTCTTATTTGAAACATTTACCATAATTTTTTTGTAATGTTCTGTAACTTTATGGCACAAATACCTTTTTAAAGATCTTTAAAAAAATTTTTTTTAAATGATATCCTCCAGACCAAATATAAGTCCCATTTAGTAAATGTAATACTTGTTTGTACTAAATAGATATGTAGCACCACCTGCTGTATGTAATGCGACATGCAGGACTGTGACAAAGTGCTGTAAATGTACTTGACTTGAAGTATGTATAATTCACACCAACACTACTTACTCTACATTAGCACCCCTAATTTGAGAAATCAAGCAGCTCTTCCATTGCTGAATCCATGGATTATACATTCATACAAATGGACATTTCAGTAATAATGAGTATGAGCTAAAAAGTTATTGTAGTGATAATATATAGTGCATGGTGTTTCTATACAACATTGACAATGTGCATAGGCTATACATTTCACATTGCTGAGTAAATGTCTCTACATATGAACAATGGTGACAAAATAAACAAAACAATAATTCTGCACTACAGGCATAGCAGTGACCTCACTCAGCTTGCGTAGAAAAGCATTTCCTTGTATTGTTCACTGTGAGTGTTTAAGAAATGGTACAATACACGAATGAACAAAGACTATTTGGTTATTAGGTAAATCCATTTGAATTCAATAACTTTTTGACAGCAACCTTTTTGATTTGAATTCAAACTTCCATACATATTTTCCCAGTGCTCAGAAAATAACTTTTTGGAACTGAATGCCAAAACATTCAAGAGATAAATGTGCTCAAAGTTGACTGTATTGCAAATCCCACCATACAATGAGACAATTTAAAAGCTTACAAACAGGGTTGTCAAACTATTTTTTAATACAATGGCATTGTTTACCTTAAATGTAAATTATAAAAGATTGTGAACTCCATTTTTGCTAAGAACCTAATTTACATCTGAGGTTTTTATGTTGTGCCGGCCATCGGTTGAGACACAAAATGCTCTTGAATACCGGGTGAGTGTCGCGTTTTGGCAATAAATATACTAAAATGGGAATCCAATGGAAATGTTTATTTTCAAATGTTACCACTAAAATGGTTGGAGGTCCACACATTTAAGAATGCTGACTTGAATGGGAATATCTGTTGTTTGAAATTGTACTGTCGTTCCTCCATAGGAAACTTATTGAAATAATAGAAATATAGATAATAGAATAGACATCTGTGGTAGTAATTAGAAGTTCAAATTTCAATTTCAATGGTGTACCAGTAAAATTGTATTGGTCTGAAGGGATAAAGTAGGTCCATTCTATGAATTCTACTTCAATGATTTAACAATGACACCAACCGTGTATTCAAGAGCACGTTGTGTCTCAACTACCACCATGCACGAATATGAAAAATATCAGAGTTTGAGTTTAGATAATTGACATTAAAGGTTAAGATATTACAATTTTTGTTTTGGCATTCAGGTCCAAAAAGTCCCTTTCTGACTTCTTCCATTGGCAAACATGTCTGGAAAGTTATGTTTAAATCAAAAGTGATGTGTTCAAAAAGGGATTGAATTCAAATGGATTGACCCTTTTCACAGACCATCAAAATTCATAGAAACTGTTTTGGAGACTTTAAACCTGCTTCAATAAACCAACTTCAATGGAAATATATTTAAGATAAAGATTTAAGATGTAGTAGAAAGAAAAGAAAATGATCCATTACAGTTTCTTTTTCTCTTACCCTAAATGTATCTTCTTGGCAGTCGGGTGCAGGTCAGAAACAGCTTTGGTCCATGTCAATCAGACCAGCAGCTTCTTGCATGGTCTGAAACAAGGGAAATGTACAATATACATACACAGTGTACAAAATAGTAGGAGCATCTGCTCTTTCCATGTCATAGACTTACCAGGTGAATATAGGTGAAATGTTAAATCCACTTCAATCAGTGTAGATGAAGGGGAGGAGACATGTTAAAGTAGGATTTTTAAGCCTTGAGACAATTGAGACATGGATTGTGTATGTGTGCCATTCTGAGGGTGAATGGGCAAGACAAAGGATGAGAGTGCCTTTGAACGGGGTATAGTAGTACGTGCCAAGCACAGCGGTTTGTGTGTCAAGAACTGCAACGCTGCTGGGTTTTTCACACTCAACAGTTTCCCGTGTGTATCAATAATGGTCCACCACCCAAAGGACAACCAGCCAACTTGGCACAACTATGGGAAGAATTGGCGTCAACATGGGCAGGCATCCCTGTGGAATGCTTTTGACACCTTCTAGTCCATGCCACGACAAATTGAGGCTGTTCTAAGGGCAAAAGGGGGTGCAAGGAAGGTGTTCCTAATGTTTCATAGACTCAGTGTATGTCCATTCTTCATATTTAGAGTTGGGCATAGCTAACCTAGACTTAGGAGTACCATGGTCACTGGCTATGGATGAATGTCTGGGAACGCCCGCTAGAAACTTGTCATAATCAGATCATATTGCCTGAGTGGGCCTCTCTCTCTCACCCATATTACATGGTTTCGAGTGTCTGTTAATTTCCACACACCTCTGGGTAATATGGTTTGGGAGTGAGTGAGCCAATAGGAAAAATGCCAATGTATGAAACACCTTATTTATATGCTGCTTACAAATCTGTAGTCCTTCACTAATAACATCTGCTAGATGTATGCAACCAATAAAATTTGATTTTTTGATTTGATAAGCATAAAAGTAGTTCCCCTTGGCTTTCACAACCTCTCGAGTCTGAACAGGGAAGGAAGGTATGCTTGTGGCTGAGAATGCTACTTTACACAACTCTAATCTGCTTGGTCTTCTCCAAGGATAACCCAGACAAATCTTATAGGATAGAGAAAACCTATTTCTAAATAAATCCGAGCTATGCCAATCTAGTATTGGTTCTCTTTGCCATTTTAGTTAAGGCTGCAACATCTCTCACGGTGTAGGCAAAAGTTCTCCTATACATTCAAGATAATGATCAGAATTTCCTCTTTTCTACTTGGTAGTTGTTTATGTAAACTCATGTCACAACAGAAAGGGAACCATTGCTAAATGCCACTCGGCTGACAAAGCCAAGGCCATATAATTTTTGTTTTATGTATTTCTATTGAAAAATAAAACATCACACACAATATGTAATATTACAAATGTAATATGTACAATATTTACATTTTATTTATCAGATTAGCTTCACGAGCATATGCATAGGTGATAGAAATATCATACATTCATGGTTTACAATGCTTAGTGAAAATCTACACATCCCTTTAACAGCTTCAAAAGGTTCTGCCTTAAAATTCTAAAAAGGGATTACATTCTAGTTTTTATCTACCGATTTACACAACCTGCTCCACATTTTCAATGTGAAAGACAACGTAAAAACATTTATTATGAAGATGTCTTGATTGTGCAGGTCTTCACAATTACAGCTGAAAATTATTTTAAATACGATTCTACCAACCCCTCGTATTTTCAAGTAATGTGGTGGCAACATATTATGGGTATGTTTGACACCGGCAGATACTGGGGAGTCTGTCAAGATCAGAAGAAAAATAAAGGAGAAATGCCCAGGTAAATACAGTGCATTCGGAAACTATTTAGACCCCTTCCCTTTTTCTAAAATTGATTAAATATATATTTTTTTTTATCCTCAATCTACACACAATACCCCATAATGACAAAGCAAAAACAGTTTTGCAGAAATGTTTTCCAATTTATATATTTTTTTAAAACAGACATTTTGCTATGAGACTTAAAATTGAGCTCAGGTATATTCTGTTTCCATTGATCATCCTTGAGGTTTCTACAACCTGTTTGGAGTCCACCTGTGGTAAATTCAATTGATTGGACATGATTTGGAAAGTTACACACCTGTCTATATAAAAAAAAGGTCCTACAGTTGACAGTACATGTCAGAGCAAAAACCAAGCCATGAGGTCAAAGGAATTGTCCATAGAGCTCCGAGACAGGATTGTGTCGAGGCACAGAAATGGGGAAGGGTATCAAAAAAAAAAAGTCTGCAGCATTGAAGGTCCCCAAGAACACAGTGGCCTCAATCATTCTTAAATGGAAAAAGTTTGGAACCAACAAGACTTCTTACTAGAGCTGGTTGCCCGTCCAAACTGAGCAGTCGTTGGAGAAGGGCCTTGGTCAGGGAGGTGATCAAGAACCCGATGGTCACTCTGACAGAGCTCCAGAGTTCCACTGTGGAGATGGGAGAACCTTCTAGAAGGACAACCATCTCTGCAGCACTCTACCAATCAGGCCTTTATGGTAGAGTGGGCAGACGGAAGTCACTCCTCAGTAAAAGGCACATGATAGCATGCTTGGAGTTTGCCAAGAGGTACCTAAAGGACTCACAGACCAAGAGAAGCAAGATTCTCTGGTCTGATTAAACTCTTTGGCCTCAATGCAAAGCCTCACGTCTGGAGGAAAACTGGCACCATCCCTACGGTGAAGCATGGTGGTGGCAGCATCATGCTGTGGGAGACTAGTCGGTATCGAGGGAAAGATGAACGGAGCAAAGTACAGAGAGATCCTTGATGAAAACCTGCTCCAGACCACTCAGGACCTCAGAGACTGGGGCGATGGTTCACCTTCCAACAGGACAACAACCCTAAGCACACAGCCAAAACAATGTGGGAGTGGCTTCGGGACAAGTCTCTGAATGTCCTTGAATGGCCCAGCCAGAGCCCGGACCTGAACCCGATTGAGCATCTCTGGAGAGACCTGAAAATAGCTGTGCAGTGACGCTCCCCATCCAACCTGACAGAGCTTGAGAGGATCTGCAGAGAAGAATGGGAGAAACGCCCCAAATACAGGTGTGGCAAGCTTGTAGCGTCATACCCAAGAAGATTTCAACAAAGTACTGAGCAAAAATGTCTAAAAACCTGTTTTTGCTTTGTCATTATGGGGTAGTGTGTGTAGATTGACGAGGGGGAAAAATGATTTAATCAATTTTAGAATAAGCCTGTAACATAACAAAATGTGGAAAAAATCAAGGGGGACAATTACAGAAATTTGAATAACAAGACACACCAGAATGGCATGCCAAGAGGTGTTGAGTGTTTCAGAGGGGTCCAGTTTCCAGCCTGACTTAAATCTGCTTGAAAATCAAAGACTGTTTGCCTTCATCAATGATTCCCAACCAACTGCACTGAGTTTGAGCAATTTTGACAAAAACAATGGATATGTTACGCTAAGAGTAGGTAGAATGTTATTCAAAATGACTTTCAGCTGTAATTGCTGCCAAAGGTGCTTCCACTAAGTGTTAACTATGGGGTGTGAATACAAACAAGACATCTTTGTTTATTTTTTTCAAACATTTTCTACTTTTCACTTTGAAAATGTCAAGCAGGTGGTGTAGAAAATGCCATAACTGTGCAAGGGGGGTGTAGACTTTCGCTAGGTACTGTATGTGAATGGCTCACTTAAAGAAGTCAAGGGTCAGTGCAGGGCACTGAGAAAGATGAAAGTTGACACCGGTTGAAAGTTGAAAGTTTTGGAGAGCTCCGCGCTGGACCAAACTTAATGGACATCGGATTGTCTAAACGTGGAGGATGGATCAGTAACACGGAATAAAAACAATTTGCCTCATCACTCTTACTAATTTTGCCCTCTATATAAAACCAACAAAATCTCCATGTAAATATCATGTATGAGGGGAGAGAAGCCAATGTAACACTAGCACATAATATGAAGTAGTCTGGGGTTGCAACTCAGTTTAAAATGGCACCATGTCCATTAATAATGATGAAACAAGTCAGGTGAAAGCAACATGGCAGATGGTCACCAGCTCTTCCTCTTTCACCTGTCCAGTACTTTAAAAACATCAGTAAAGCCTACTTCCATCTCCACATGACAACCCCCTTAACAGGAGCAGCTCTGTGTCCCTGAGTCTGACGTGTAGGTGCTTTTTTTCTTGGAGTACTTAAGAGCGCTGAACGAGACCCTCATCCTCGCCACTGTCCTCTCACTTCGGCACCTCAGCGTGTTCTTCACGTGGTCCCTGAACTCCTCTGAGATGAAGTAGTAGATGAATGGATCCACACAGCTGTTGAGGGCGGCCAGACACAGGGTGGTGATGTAGAAGCCGTAGCCATTGTTCACTACTCCGGCCAGCAGGAGGGAGTAGTGCACCAGCAGCATGATGTTACTGGGGGTGAAACAGACCAGGAACATGACCAGCACAGTAATGATGAGCACCACAGCCTTGCGCCGATTCTTGGTGATGCTGTTGTCCGTCATTGAGTTCCTCAGGGACTTGAGCATCAGAACGTAGGCCACCACGCACACCACAGTGGGAACTACAAATCCAAGGGTTCCCATGGTCAGGAAGTAGCCGACGGCCATGCTAATCTGGCTGGGCCGGATGACGTCGTGGCAGGTGGTGATGTTGAGGTTGGTCACCTTGACTGTCTGGTCATAGAGGTAGAGAGGGGTGGTTAGCAGCCAGACCCCCACCCAGACTGCGACCGAGACACCGATGGCTACATGGTTGTTCCTACAATCCTGGGAGAGGGGGTAAACAATGGCCCAGTAGCGCTGGACACTGATACAGGTGATGAAGAGGATGGAGCAGTACATGTTCCCATAGAAGAAGCCCACCAGGACTTTACACAGCCTCTCTCCATAGATCCAGTCGTTACCGTTGAAGTGGTAGGCGATCTTCAGAGGTGTCCAGATGACAAAGAGCAGGTCAGACAGAGCCAGGTTGGCCATGTAGATGGTGGCAGGGTGCTTCTTCTTGGTCCTGAACAGGAAGACCCAGATGGCCATGGTGTTGGTGGGCAGCCCCACAGCAAACACCACTATGTAGATGATGGGAAGGAACACCGTGGTCAGATGACTGTCCAGAACCATGAGGCCCGTAAGAGAGACCCCTACCCCCTCCATTGTCTCGTTCCCTGAGAATCCTAGGTCGTCAACGGCAGCATTACGCTCTGAGAAAGAGGCGAGAAACAAGGGGATTATAAACAGGGCTGTTTAAGGACTTCCAACAATGAGGTTAGAATGTATGCCATTTGAATACAATAGACATTTGTGACTTATTTACTTCGCTGTCAGGTAGATGCCTCAATTATTACTTTTTTATTGTACTTATGTAAACTATATCAAAAAGTAAACATTTATTTGAAATCAACTAATAAGACGCCAGAGGGGTAAACAAAAAGTAGGAACATGGAGAATAAGGATAAGCTTAAAATGGTCAATGTCTACTTAACTCAACAACCAAAAACACATACTGTATTTAAGTGTAGCTTTCTTTATGAACCAGAAAAAGTTATTTCTGGTCATCAAAGTTAGCTGGCTAACTCATTGATCCTGCTTTGTAGTATACCCCTTAGTGGTAATTTTCAGTTTAAAAAATCTCAATAGTGTATATGATGGTGTTCCTTCATGTGGGCATTCCTCCATCTGAGTTGTTCAGGGGGCAAATGACAGAGTCAACCGGTGTCCTAGCTAGCTACCGGTGTCACTCCCAGTGACACTGGTACTGTCACTCCCAGTCTGCCAGCTAGCTAGCACACAGTGTCCTTCGCTCCCGCCTGCCGAACATCTACCCTCGCTGTTGTTAACAGAACTGCGGGAAAGCAGTGACCGACAGGCAGGGGCGAAGGTCACGGTCGACCGGTATCCTAGTTATTGCCATCTAACTATCTATCCCACCTGCTGTGTACCAGAGTCTAGCTAATGAGCTAGCACCCAGTGTCCTAAACACCTGCCGAACACCTACAACACTGACCCTCGCCGTCATTAACAGAACTGCGGGAAAACAATGACTGACAGGCGGGGGCAAAGTACACAGTCTACCAGTGTGCTAGCTAGCTATCTCTCCCGCATGCTGTGTAACAAGTACTAGCTTGCTAACTATCTAGCTAGCACCCAGGTTCCTAAACACCTGCTCTCACCCTTGTTAACAGAACTGCTGGAAAACAGTGACTGACAGGCTGGGGCAGAGGACAGTATCTACAATTGTCCTAGCTAACTATAAACTGTTGTTGCCTCCGCCTCTTTTTCTGTGGGGTTTATTGGCCGTTGGCATCCAACGATATGGTGCATTACTGCTACCTACTGTACTGGAGCGACCCTGCTGTTGCTGTGTACCAGAGTCCTAGCTTTAAAAAAATGGACCAGTAGAAGTACCCCATATATATAAAGTTATGGACACCCCTTAAAATGTGTGGATTCGGCCATTTCAGCCACACCAGTTGCTGACAGGTGTATAAAAATAGATCACACAGCCATGCAATCTGCCTCTGGAAGCAACGTTAGCACAATAACTGTTCGTTGGGAGCTTCATGAAGTGGGTTTCCATGGCCGAGCAGCCGCACACCTAAGATCACCATGCACAATGCCAAACGTCGGCTGGAGTGGCGTAAAGCTCCACGCTTCACCATCTGGCAGTCCGAAAGACGAATCTGGATTTGGCAGATGCCTGGAGAACGCTACCCTCCCCAATGCATAGTGCCAACTGTAATGTTTGGTGGAGGAGGAATAATGTCTGGGGCTATTATTCATGGTTCAGGCTAGGCCCCTTGGGTCCAGTGAAGAGAAATCGTAACGCTACAGCATTCAATGACATTCTAGACCATTCTATGCTTCCAACATTCAACAGTTTGTGGAAGGCCCTTTCCTGTTTTGTCGAGATCGGTGTGGAAGAACTTGACTGCCCCGCACGCACAGAGCCCTGACCTCAACCCCATCGAACACCTTTGGGTTGAATTTGGGATGCTGACTGCGGGCCAGGCCTAATCGCCCAACATCAGTGCTCGACCTCACTAATGCTCGTGGCTGAATGGAAGCAAATCCCCAGAGCAATGTTCCAACATTGAGTAGAAAGCCTTCCCAGATGAGTTCAGGGGGACCAAATCCATATTAATGCCATGATTTTGGAATAAAAAAAAATTTAAAAAAAATGCAAGGTGATTTGTAGATAGTGCAGGCGACTGCTTAATGACTTGTCGCAGCAATGTTGAACAAGCCCATTGGCATGTGGGATGATGACATCACTCATTGATGCTTTGAGGTTTGTAACCACACCGATATTGGAAATATCATCACATTTTGTGGTATTTCACAAACTCTGCATTCAAAGCAATCAGATAGAGGGAATCCGACACAATAAATTGTCCAAAGCAATAAAGAATATCCTAACGTGTATCTGAACGGTGGAAAAAAACAAATAACGAGAAATAGAGGGGGAAAGCCTTCTCTTACCATTTTTCTGAGACAGACAGAGATCGACGCAGGTAAATAAAAATATAAGTTTTAACCAATGTGACTGAAAACCCATGTTAACTTCCACAAAACTTTCCAATATTGATCTATCTGCGATGTATGAAGAGTGTTGAATGCTGATACACGCGTTTGTGTATTCCTTTTGTCTGTGCGACGTTGAAGTAAACGGAAGAGGTAGGGTACCACACCCCTTCCTTACATAACAGGTGAGAAGAAAAAACCTGCGTAATGTTATAAGACACGTGACCTTGCACACCTGTGTTGTTCAGGCTGACTGCCTCAGCAGATGTAGTATGTCCAGATGTTGCCCTCAGACACTGATCTAAGGTCAGTTTTATATTTTTCCACCTAGGCTTGAAGTTGAGGAAGGTATAAACTAATCCTAGAGCTGTGCCTTCACTACCAACTGCAGAAAAACGGATGTTTAAATGTGCCTCCTTTACAAGCATAGGCCTAAGGAAATGTATAGCTCAGCACTGTGGTAGAGTAGGCCTAACAGCATGTAGTAGGTAGGCTAGTTAATAGTGGGATAGCATTTCAGTGGAAAAGAGGAGTGCATCAAGAATATTTCCTCACAGTTAAAAGAATATGATTCCCTGTCTGCTGATGTCTCCTGCCCTCTTCTCTGTCGTTATGTTCCCAGTTGCAACACAGAGCAAAGGTTTATGAGACTAACGAGAAAGTGGTGTGTCTTGCATCAGGTCCAGTGTACTCAGGGCAGGCTCAGTGGAAGTTACAACAGTTTGATCTTTTTGTTTGAGTTAGTCACTAGCATCTCTGTTTGGTCCATAAAACAGAGCAGATGGCTATTTGCTTGAGGACTCTCGGGTGCTTTTCTCTTTCTTTGTACAGGTGAAACGGAGGAATGGAATGGAGAGGAATGGTGGTGATGGGAAGAAAGGACAGGAAGTAACAATGTTATCTGACCTATTGTCTTCAAATCATAATGGAAATGAATTATCTAAATGAAAAGGTTTAATGTTGAATTAATTTGGTCAACTAACTTAAATTATGAGACAAAATTGGTGAGTCACTGCCAGTGTGTGTGCATAAACATGTATTACTCAATATTTCAGCTATTCACAATGCCTCTGTGTCCATTATTTATAGTCCTTAAATTCATTTTAAAGAAATTAAACCACAAACAAAATATACATCATCAAATCAGATAGCTTTATTTGAAACATTTACCATTGTTTTTTGTAATGTTCTGTAACAGTATGGCACAAATACCTTCTTTAAGACCATTTAATATTTTTGTTCATTTAATGTTATCTTCCAGACCAAATATAAATTCCATTGAATGTACTAAATAGATATGTAGCGCCACCTGCTGTACGTAATGCAACATGCAGGACTGTGACAAAGTGCTGTAAATGTACTTGCCTTGATGTATAATTCACACCAACAGGGGGCATCACAGCACTTCTTACTCTCAAATTAGTACCGCAATACGTTATATTTCTATCGTTGCGTGCGCAAGTGTCTGTACGCAGCATAGTACCTGCTCTGACGCGTTTTGCTCGACTTGTCTGGGTATTTGAGTAGTCAAGGAGCTCTTCCAATTCTGAATGCATATATTATACATTCACACAAATGGAATATTTAGTAATAATGAGTGTGAGCTAAAGTTATTTGAGTGATAATATACACACAGTGGTCAGTTTATTAAGGTACACCACCTCGGCTTCGCTCCTACGCCTGTATCACTGGGTGTATTGATACACCATTCAATGTCTGCTTTTATTATGTTTACCCATCTACCAATCGGTGCCCTTCTTTTTCAAGGTATTGAAAAACCTCCCTGGTCTTTGTGGTTGAATCTGTGTTTGAAATTCACTGCTTGACTGAGGGACCTTACAGATTAGGTACATCCATCTTGTACCAGGTCAGACCCCCCTACCCCCCTATGAGGTACTCATTCAAAATTCATGTTAAACACTGGAATTGCACACAGTGAGTCCATGCAACTTGTAATGTGACATGTTAAGCACATTTTTAGGCTTGCCATAACAAAATAATTGAATACTTATTGAATTCAAAATGAAAAGATGAAATGTCTTGAGTCATTTGTAAAAGTTTCTAAAAACATTGCAGCAGACGACCATACTGGGCTGTGGTGTAATGGTGTGGGGAATGTTTTCCTGGCATACGTTAGGTCCCTTTATACAAATTGTGCAACCTTTCTATGCCCCAAAGATTTCAGGCTGTTCTGGAGGCTTAGGGGGGTCCGACCTGGTACAAGAATGGGTGTACCTAATAAACTGCATTGTATTTCTATACAACATTGACAACATAGTGCATA
Organism: Oncorhynchus kisutch; assembly: GCF_002021735.2. NCBI lineage: Eukaryota > Metazoa > Chordata > Actinopteri > Salmoniformes > Salmonidae > Oncorhynchus > Oncorhynchus kisutch. The sequence goes on along the minus strand of NC_034196.2, from coordinate 26,821,467 downwards.
GGCTATACATTTCACAATGCTGAGGAAATATCTCTATGGCCAGCAGGCATAGCAGTGACCTCACTCAGCTTGCGTCGAAAAGCATTTCCTTGTATTGTTCAGTGAGCGTTTAAGAAATGGTCAAATACAGGATTGAATAAAGACTCCTTTGTTATTCCCTTATCGCAGACCATCAAACATAAAATAAATCGTTTTGGGGAATTTAAACCTGCTTCAAGATTAAAAATGGTATTATCCATTACATTTTCACAAAACTTACATTTTCCTTTTCTCTTACCCTAAATATATATTCGTGGTACTGTAGTGGTGTACAGGTCAGAAACAACTTTGGTCCATGACAATCATGACAGCAGCTTGTTGCACTGTCTGAAACAACGTGTATATCTCTTCTTCATATTTACAGTTGGGCATAGCTAACCCAGACCTATGGATGAATGTCTGACTGAATTCATCATACAAGCCAAATCCATTTTTTCTCCTCAGAACTAGCCTAGCTTTGGTCCATGTCTATCTGTCAGACCAGAAGCATCTTGCACTGTCTGAAACAGTGGAAATACAGCATATACTAAATATATATTTTTATTTTTTGTCAGTGAAAAAGAAACAGCTCTCTGTGTCTCCATCCATCAGACCAGGAGTTTCTTGTACTGGCTGCTGAGGCTGGCCTGGAAGGTATCCACCTTAGTAATCCTAGTGCTGGTCCTCGTGCTTATTCTGGTCCTGGTGCTGGTCCTGGAGGAACCAGAGGATGAGGCCAGACTCTTTCTTCCCTCAGTGACCGCCTGGCATCCCAGCGCCCCCTCCAGCTGCCTCTGGCACTGGGACGAGCCAAAATAGTAGACCAGGGGGTCCAGGCAGCAGCTGATGCTCCCCAAACATAGTGACACGAGGTAGGCCACGTGGGTAGCGTCCGGCTCCCCACCCACCTGCCCAGCGATCTGGAGGTAGTGAGCGAGGAGAATGGAGTTGGTGGGTGTGAAACAGACCACGAACACCACAAGCACGGTAACCGCCATCACCACAGCCCGCGCCTTCTGCCTTGAACGGCCTAGATCAGATCAAATTACAATGGAAAATATTATTATCCTCTAATGAGGTGTATTTTTTAAACAGACCTGCTGCATCAAGATTAAGAAACAGATTAGCCAAATTAAGTACATTATGTCTGGTTTCCCTGGTTTGTATTTACCTACAACACCGCACGGAGCCTTGTTGAGCACCTGCACCACCCGGGAGTAACAGGTCACCATTACGAACAGCGGCAGGAAGTAGAGGGTGCAGGAGAGTGTAGGAAAGAAGAAGACGTATTGCTCCTCTAACAGCTCCAGGTCCTGGATGTCATGGCAGGTGGTGATATCCAGTGGATTGTAGTAGACTGTCTGCTGTGAGAGGACAAGAGGCAGCGAGCCACCCACAGCCAGGATCCACATGGCGCTACAGGCCAAGGCTGCGTTGCGGGGGCTCCTCCAGGACAGGGAGTTGATGGGGTAGGCCACTGCCAGCAGGCGGTCCACGCTGACACAGGTCATGAGGAGGATGGAGCAGTACATATTGCAGTAGAAGGCCGCAGTGACCAGGCGGCACAACCCCTCGCCGAAGCCCCAGTCATTGCCATTGTAGTGGTAGACGATCTTGAAGGGCAGCAGCAGGGCGAACAGCAGGTCGGCGGCTGCCAGGTTCAGCATGTAGATCACTGCTGGCTTCATGGGCCGGATCCGTTGGGCAAAGGTCACCATGGCAACAATGTTAAGAGGCACGCTGATGAGGAAGATGAAGGTGTAAAGCGTCGGGATGAAGATGGTAGAGAGGTGGCCTGTGAGGAAGTTGTTGGCCATAACAGAGATGGTGTAAGACCAGACTTCTGTCGCATTCCTGGCAGAGCCCAGTTCCAATGGTCTCAGTCTGGACCCATTTATAAACCCAACTCTCTCTCCCGGTCCGGACACATTGTTTAGTCCAACTCCAGTCCCATTACTGTCTATGTCTGGGTAGTAGTCCAGTAGGTCTACATCTATTGGCTCGTCTGTGACCACGGACCCTTCCGAGACTAACCTCCTGGCAAAGGTCCTCACGATGGAGCTGCCTGTGGAGAAAAACAATACAGAGACGCAAGTCAGTCACACATGGGAATAGGTGTGTAACACTGCAGTCTACATTGTAATAGTCATAGAGCTCAGTGTTATGGAGGACCTGAAACAGACTGTTTGAAGTTCCTATAGGATCCCTTTGAAAATGGGATGACTATAATGTGTGTCCTAAAAATGAGAGGTGCTACATGGGTATTGGAACAACTTTCTTTAAAATCTACTTTTCGTTGTTGATAAAATGCTGGTTCTGTCAATAAATTGGTGTTCAACAAGACCACTTCTAAAATCCTATCGCAATACATTTCAACCTGTTTTCTTGCATCATAAAAAGGAGTTATTTCAGACAAGAAAAGTAAAGGATAAAATGTATACTTTGGAATATGTAACTGTCTGTAAATGTTTCATGAATACTACACATAATACTTTATGTTGCTACGGTTATAAGTCACCGTGCCACACCGACCCGCTTATATCATAGAATGAAACTTTTCCAAATAATAGTCTATGGCTATAATTCAGGTAGGGCCTAAAAGTGTAGGCTACACATTCGTTGTATGTAATACATTTGATCACGGATCAGACGAATTCTACTCACCGTTAAAAACGCCTGAAACCGCATGCACGCCTGCCAGGAATAGAACGGCTTTGAAAAACATTCTTGCAGAACTGTAATGAAGTCCAATAAAGATGAACAGATTTACAAATGTAGCCTAACGCGTTTATTCTAGATCTGAACACGTATTATTATCAACCTGTATGTATGTTTGGTCTCCTTGTCTGTTGCTGCATAGAGAACTAACTGTCGCTTTCAGACAGTTTACGCCTCCCCAGTCCATCCGTGACGCATAATATGGAAATTGTCCAGCGTGGCGCGCGTTCCTATCTTCTGATGTCATCACTTGAGTCAACGACTGGACTAACTTTCACATGGGTCGACAGTTAACGTTTAATGGAATTACTGAATGGAGATCAATGCTGTTTTCTTGTTAGCACAACTGTTAAATAGAAGATGTAACTTTTTTTTTTTACACTTGCGGTTCCAGTTATTGCCTACTTTTAATTTGTATTATCATTAAAATGAATGTTCGATATGAACACAGACAGGTGCAGTACACAGTACACCTATACTCATAGTTTCTGACAAGAGGAGATTTTGAGATCATATGAATATTGAAGAATGCTGTTTGTCAGTTTGATATGTTTTGTTTAGTGAGGTTGTGCTTGCTGATGATTATATATAAAGATGTATTTCCTCAATTTTGTGCAGATCTGACATTGATAATGGTCAGCATCAGGAATTTCCAGGAAATGGCCAATTGTGATGTTCAAGAGCGAAGGGGAGGGGGGGGGGGGGGTATAAGAATGGACAGGAAGTAATTTGGCGATGAATTACTTTCTGTAAAAGCTGACAACTAATGGCCTCAAGACAAGCTGAGTCTCCTATGGTACTGCAGAGCACATTTATAACAATTATTAAATCAGTGGTCCAAAGCTGTGGGACAACACATTATTGTATAATGTACTTGATAATGTAATTTATAAACCGCTATAATTTATACAAATCAAAATGTCTGGGTTTAGTGTGATTCTTGTAAGAGCCAATTTATGCTTAATCTGAAAATGTGGTCGGAGGCGCCATTGAGTTCCATAGCGCATCACCGTGCGCCTCAAATTTTGTAACAATAAGGAGGTCCCTGTATACTGTAGCTCTGCATTGACATGAAGTCCTGTATAATCAGAAACTCACTTCCTTGAAAAACTTCCTTCACAACAATTCTGTGCTGCTCCGCAAAGCGCAAGAAGTATGAATGCCCTGACTTCTGCAGAGGAGTAAATGCTGCACAGACAATGCAGACAGCAGATTGACCATGTAGCCCTTTAAGAGGAATGCATTTGATGTTGACCTCGCTCAAGCATTTAAAAACCCCTCTGTTTCCTGTCTATTTCCAGAGGCTGGTTTTCCTTGGGAAAGTAAACTGACCTTGCTGTTTAGAACTAGCCCCATCCCAATGTTCTGTCTGCCTGTCAAGGTTCAGAACAAAGTATTCAGCTTAAAGAATCCTCCAACAATCATGATGAACATGTTTTCTAGATTATTAAATTAGTGTAAAACTAAAACTAAGTTTGGATTTTCTGCAATCACCTTCTGTGATTAATGATTAGAGTTTTTCCCAATTGTTTACGCACTAAAATTGGAACTAAAACAGAAACCTGAAACTCATGTATCAAATCCCTAAACCAAATCTGCAAAATTGCAAGCACAATTCCTGCTTTACACTCAGTTCTCAATTTGCAATTGCGCTGACAAGGTAAAAATCTGTCATTTTTGCCCTGAACAAGGCAGTTAACCCACTCTTTCCCGGTAGGCTGTCATTGTAAATAAGAATTGGTTCTTAATTAACTGACTTGCCTAGTTAAATAAAAAAATATGCAAAAGTTCTCTACATTAGGCACAAATTTAAAATATATTTAGTCCCTTTGGAAAGCAACACCAATCACAATGCCAAACTCTATGTATCAATTTGCAACACCCACTCCTCACAGGTGTAAACACAAGTTGCTGAATTGTTCACTTAGAAATCAGAGCTTTAGCACTTTAAAAGGCCACAGATTAGCTCTCCTGTTTTGGAGGAAAATGGAAGTCAATGATGAAGCAAGAGCTAGAGGTGAAGGAGTTAGAGGACGAGGATGAGGAAGGACAGTTGTCTCAGATGAGATCAGGGCCACATTGGTTGACCATGTGCTCAACCAGGGATTGAGTATGAGGGAAGCTGGGCAGAGAGTTCAGCCCAACCTGAGCCACTACACAGTTGCATCTATCATCTGTACATTCAGAAATGACAACCAGTAAGTTACTACCTACCATCTACACTATGCTCTTTGTGTGTATACTGCAGTCTGACATATCAGTAGGCCTACGTTACTCAGTGATTGTTGGCCAATGTTATAGTAATGTCATTTCATATTGAAAGAAAATATATTATTTTAGCTTACTGTATCCGAATCATATCATATTTGTGGATCTTCTGCCATGCTGTGAGACAGCCAGGCCATGGTGGAAGACACCGGCTGTTCACACCAGAACAGGAGACCGTTATTGTAAACATGGTGGTGGCAAACAATACCATTAGACTACGAGAAATCCAGAACCACATAATTGCAGACAACACAATAATCAATAACATTCACCAGGTGGGCTTGTCTACATTAGACTGTGTATTACAGAGCAACCGAATCTGGATGAAACAAGTCTACAGGGTGCCATTTGAGCGAAACTCATTGTTAAAGAACAGCGCTATGAATATTTTACAAGTACTATACTTTGAATTTACTATCATATCAGCACTGTATAGACCCATTACAGTACTGTAATCCAGTGTATTGTGCCTCACCATATTGACTGCTCTAGGTCTATGTCACATATTGTCTTGTCTGTTTCAGAGTCTTGGAGCTGGATGCCGTTGCAATTCAGCACGTTTATATTTACATTGATGAGGCTGGCTTCAACCTAGCCAAAAGAAGGGGACGGAACATTCATAATGGCCATGTATGGTATGTTGTCATCTGAGACAACGTGAGTTTCCACCGGGCTGTTCTGGTCCGCAACTGGTTCATTGACCACCCACAATTTATTGTTCTATACCTCCCACTATATTCCCCATTCCTAAAGCCAACTGAAGAGTTTTTCGGCATGGCGACGGAAGGTGCATGACCTCCATCCCCTCGCACGCATGCCTCTTCTCCAGGCAATAGAGGATGCATGTGGTGAAGTTCCTGGGGGGCTTTCAGCGGCTGGATCCGTCACTCCAGAAGATTCTTTCCCCGCTGTTTAGCCAGGGAGAACATTGGCTTGTGATGTAGATGAGGTGCTGTGGCCAGACCAAAATAGGAGGCAGGATGCAGCCTAATGCATTTTTTCTTACATTTTGCATGTGTTTTTGTCTTTTTGTGTTTAGAGTTTTGAAAGAAACAGCCACTCCTTTTTTTTTGTACAGAAAACCCTTTATCTCACTGAATGATTTTCCTGGATTTCTGCTGTTGAGTTTGGAAAGTGTTACATACAAAACACAATTATTCAAAAATACTGCATTTTAATGACAATGTTTTTGTTACTGTATTGCATTTATGTATATTTTAGTAGGTATACATTACTGTAACAATCTTTTACAAAACAGGCTACAGTGTAACACTGAAAATGCAAAAGGCATAAACCTACTGATGGGATATTCACAGTAGTGTTTTGAGCACATAAGTGTGTTGGTTAGTAGACAGATCTATTCATATGACGCATGTGTGTCATTTTGATGCAAAACACATTTTGGAAAGAGAAAAACAGTTTTGAATGCAGTGTTTGCTTTTGCTAGAGCTTTGTAGAGTTTTGCAGTTTTTGGTTGTGTTTTGTGAAACTGGGCCAAAGATTCAGCAAACGTGTAAACAATTGTGGAAAACTGTTGCTAAGAAGCTAATCTGACTGCCCTGTAGCACACCTTGCACTGGATATGACCTAAGTCTCCTCGTAGGTCAACAGACGCCTCTACTCTCTCCATGGGTCAGACTCCACTCTATCCAGCCCATCTGATCCAGTCTGACAGAAGACTTCATTGATTATATCAGAGTGAATCAGCGACTAAGTTACTTGAGTGGTTTAGTGACACTTATTTTGCCGATGGTTAGTGGTTAACCTGTTGTTTGGAGAAGTCTAATTGGCTCTGGTAGAGTGTGATAAGGCTCTACTCCGAATATTCACACTACTAGCATACCACTTAGTTAGGATGGAGCAGTGCATTGGTATGCTAGTGCATTGGTATGCTAGTGCATTGGTATGCTAGTGCATTGGTATGCTAGTGCATTGGAATGCTAGTGCATTGGAATGCTAGTGCATTGGAATGTAGACTTTGATTGCGAAGTACAACAACTTTCTCTCGGCTTCCTCATTATTTCTCTCAGGAAAGTTGTGTAACAGTCCGACCATGAAGGCTTGGGTCCACTGAAGTGTCTGGGGACAATCCTTCATCTGGACCTTACTATGCTGTTAATACAAATAGGCCTGAATTCCTCTGACTGTGACAAAGTCAAGTTCATGTTATTTTCGCTGTACATTCCCCAAGGTGATGGAGTGGAGTTGGTCAAAGCCTCTCGGGCAACTTCAGTCTGCGATTTGGGAAGATTTAACAAATGATTTCTCAGCATGTTACTTATTATGGTCATCTGTGGCATACCATTCCCACACAAGGCAGTACAATAATAAAATACTGTATGCAATGAAGTAACTGTCCTACTGTGGGATTAACAATGGTTTTCCATTACAGTCAGCTGTTTACTGTGAGATGTTAGTTTACACTAATATTTTCACACTTATCTTGTATCTCTCTCTTGAAGAATTAGGGTTTGTTTCTCAGCCAAGGGAGTGGTCTCACTCACAATTTTGCCTAAGAACACAGCCTTGAATAAAGACTGGTACCAACATCCTCTGAGAGCAACTTCTCCCCACCATCCAGGAACAGTTTGGCGACGAACAATGCCTTTTCCAGCATGATGAAGCACCTTGCCACAAAGCAAAAGTTGTATGTAAGTGGCTCGGGGAACAAAACATCAATATTTTTGGTCCACGGCCAGGAAACTCCCCAGACCTTAATCCCATTGAGAATTTGTGGTCAATCCTCAAGAGACAGTTGGACAAACAAAAACCCACAAATTCTGACAAACTCCAAGCATTGATTATGGGCTGCCATCAGTCAGGATGTGGCCCAGAAGTTAATTGACAGCATGCCAGGGCGGATTGCAGAGGTCTTGAAAAAGAAGGGTCAACTCTGCAAATATTGACTCTTTGCATCAACTTCATGTAATTGTCAATAAAAGCGTTTGACACTTATGAAATGCTTGTAATTATACTTCAGTGTTCCATAGTAACACCTGACAAAAAATATCTAAAGACACAGAGGCAGCAGACTTTGTGAAAATTAATATTTGTGTCATTCTCAAAACTTTTGGCCACGACTGTACATTCATCTTTGTGGATGAAGATGGATTCAACTTGGCAAAAACAAGCTGCAGAGGAAGAAATGTGATTGGACAGAGAGCAACTGTGGATGTCCCAGGCCAGAGAGGAGTGAACATCAAAGTGTGCAGCTCTGTCCAATAATGGTTTGCTGTTACACAAACCACTCATTGGCCCGCTGTTACACAAACCACTCATTGGCCCCTACAATCCAGAGTGGCTCATTTATTTTCTGGATGACCTGCATAATTGACTTGTGCCAGCAGAGGAGAGAGGGGCAAGAAACTCCCTTACCTTCGTTGTTGTGTGGGATAATGTGGCATTCCACCACTCTGTTGCTGTCAGACTGGTTTGTGTGCACATCCCAGGATGTCAGTTGTTGTGTCTTTGGCATCATTAAACTGAAGATACATTTTTATCAAATGACTCTCTGTAGTTATTGTTACGCGATTAAACTTAATCATGTAACTGTAATTAACTAGGAAGTCGGGGCACCAAGGAAAATATTCAGATTACAAAGTTATAATTGTCCTAATATAACTTTTCAGATATTTTCATATCTGATCAATAGTCTTCTGATTAATGAATTCTTCTTTACCTCACATTAGTCTCATTCCAAACGCCATAAATTGTTGGTTATCTGCACGAGTGGGGGAGTGGGGGTCAGCTGAGAAGTCACTACAGAGTTGATAATTATAGTTGAGAGCAACATGGTCGGCTGAGAAATTCTCAAGGTGGGGTTTTTATTTGGAATTGCAGAAAAGGGCCTGTCCCAGGATGCCCGACCATAACTGTGCTCATGGGCGGTCCTCTGATTTAGTTAAACTCCAAAAGGGAATTGGAGTTTCCTTCATTAAACAGTCCAAAATCACATTATACAATTTCACAAACAGTATCATCCTCACTCATTCATCTTATACAACAATTAGATGTAAGCCTCATATCTGAGGCTACTATATAAACAGCGTTATGGTAAAGTGGCCGTATTGTTTCCCAAGAGTTTCACAAAATTGTACCAAACGGATTCTTCACCAATCTTTTATTTCTTCTCCTGAACTTAAATGTTTTTCGGACCTCAGGTTCTGTGAGGTGGAAGAAATTCCTTTGTTCTCTATGAAAATTCACTCTGTCTCTATACTGTGGCCATGAGGAGATAACCTCCTCCAGGAATTTACGACCTCTCTCTGACCACAGCAGCCTGGGTGTAGGAGACAGGGAGAGGGGGATGGGGCTTGCTGTAACCCAAAGAGGGCAATGTCATGACACAGTACTATTCCTGCCTCCATACATCCCCTTCCTAAACCCCATAGAGGAGTTTTTCACTGCGTGGTGGAAGGTTTATGACCACCATCCACATGACCAGATGTCCTTACTGGATGCCATGAATGCGCGGTGTGGAGACACTTCTCCTGAAGACTGCCAGGGTGTGGAGACACTTCTACTGAAGACTGCCAGGGTGTGGAGACACTTCTCCTGAAGACTGCCAGGGTGTGGATACACTTCTACTGAAGACTGCCAGGGTGTGGAGACACTCCTACTGAAGACTGCCAGGGTGTGGAGACACTTCTCCTGAAGACTGCCAGGGTTAGATTAGACATTCCAGAAGATACTTTCCAAGATGCATCACCAGAGAAGACATAAGATATGATGTTTATGAGAACTTGTGGCCAAATACAGGAGAGAGGGAGAACTAGAACCCTCACAGTACTGTACAGTATAAGTGATTATACTTTAATGTTGTTGATGGTTTTTTTGAAATTATTATTGCATCCCTGGAATTTCAGGAATTTGCTTTTGGTTTCAACTTTTTATTTTTCACAAGTAAATTACTATATGCAAAGATATATAATAAATAAAGGCTACTGAAGCAAATTGCTGCATTTTTTATTAACTCTTGTTCCATATACTTTAGTACAGTCAATAAAGTGAGGTGTTATTCTTATTCTATACTGATTTTTGTGAAAAATCTTTCGAACATTAAAGAGAAGTTCAGCATTTATGTAATGCTTCCTGTTGTTAGTGTGTTTTAGGTCAGTGTGTTATGAGTGACAACGTATGCTTTCTGAGTGAGAATTGTTGCCTGTGTTATGGTCGAACAAGCTTATTTTGAAGCATGCATCAAGTGTTTTGGTGGTTTGAGTGAGTTTTGGAGGTGAGAATAACTGTTTGGCCAAGATGCATGTTGGTAATGCAAACTGTGTGAAGAGTTTTGAAAAAATGGCTTCAGTATTGACTGATGCTTGTAAGCAATTGAAAAAAACTAATAGCTTACAGTGTGGAGAGGAATTCACAGAAACACTGAACCATCTCTGTCAACCTCATTCTATAACCCACTGGGCACAGATGTCAATTCAATGTCTATCCCATGTTGGTTCAATGTAATTTCAAAACGCTCATTCAACCAGTGTGTGCTCAGTGAGAACATATTGTCTGTAGCTGACTTTAAAAAGCAGGGAAGCCAGTTCTTGACAAAGAATCAAGCTAGACTGATTGTGCCTGCTGTTCATCAACCTCCATCTAATGACATGACATTGAATGTAGCGGTATCAGAATATAACTGTGAACTTTGACACACCTATTCACCACCTGGAATCAGGTTCACAGTGTCAAGTAACTCATACAGATGGCTTGTAATTGGGTTAGGTGGGATCTGCCTTCCAGTTTAACGATTCCCAAAATCAGACATTTTAATGGTAACGGCCACGAACTGCCGGGAAAGGTTCATAGGAGACAGTTACAAAGACAACACGTAAGAAAGACATGTTTATGGAAGAGACTGGATAATCTAATGTTGACCTAAAGCAGCACCAGAGTCCAGAGAGCTGCAAATCCACCATGTGTTATCTGTTCATGTCTTTCCTGTCTAGAGAGGCACGTTAAATATGATGCTATTGTATCCAGCCGGCTGTCTGGGTGTGTGTGCTTGTGTGTCTGCGTGCATGTGTATATAGGAAGGTGTCTTTGAATCCTGTGATTGAGTTAACAGAGCTCTGGCCCTCTCTGGCTATGGCCCCCTCTCTTTCCCGGAGATCACATGACATTATTTAGCCAGTGCCAGAGCCAGTGAATGAGGAGGGAAGGCCAGTTCATCAAGGAAAAAAATCATCAAATCATCAAAGAACCCACCAGGTGCAACCCTAAATCCATTAACATGGTCACCCTCATTGACATTATCTTGACCAACTTGCCCTCCAAATACACCTCAACTGTTTTCAATCAGGATCTCAGCGATCACTGCCTCATTGCCTGTATCTGCTATGGGTCCGCGGTCAAACAAACACCCGTCCTCACTGTCAAACGCTTCCTAAAACAGTTCTGCGAGCAGGCCTTTCTAATCGACCTGGCCCGGGTATCCTGGAAGGATATTGACCTCATCCCATCAGTCGAGGATGCCTGGTCATTCTTTAAAAGTCATTTCCTCACCATCTTAGATAAGCATGCCCCATTCAAAAAATGCAGAACTAAGAACAGATTGGTTCTTGGTTCACTCCAGACCCTTGGTTCACTCCAGACCTGACTGCCCTTGACCAGCACAAAAACATCCTGTGGCGGACTGCAATAGCATCGAATAGTCCCCACGATATGCAACTGTTCAGGGAAGTCAGGAACCAATACACGCAGTCAGTCAGGAAAGCAAAGGCTAGCTTTTTCAAACAGAAATTCACATCCTGTAGCTCTAACTCCAAAATGTTTTGGGACACTGTAAAGTCCATGGAGAACAAGAGCACCTCCTCCCAGCTGCCCACTGCATTGAGGCTAGGTAACACGGTCACCACTGATAAATCCATGATAATCTAACATTTCAATAAGCATTTCTCAACGGCTGGCCATGCCTTCCTCCTGGCTACTCCAACCCCGGCCAACAGCTCCCCCCCCCCCCCCCTCGCAGCTACTTGCCCAAGCCTCTCCAGCTTCTCCTTCACCCAAATCCAGATAGCAGATCTTCTGAAAGAGCTGCAAAACCTGGACCCATACAAATCAGCTGGGCTAGACAATCTGGACTCTCTCTAAAACTATCCGCCGCCATCGTTGATTTGTTTATTGTGTTATTGGCTTGATTATCGTTTACTCAATGTGTAACTCTGTGTTGTTGTCTGTGTCACTCTGCTTTGCTTTATCTTGGCCAGGTCGCAGTTGCAAATGATAACTTGTTCTCAACTAGCCTACCTGGTTAAATAAAGGTGAAATAAAAATAATAAATGAACAAAGTCAGACAGTCACAAATATTGCTATGTAGAATTTAGTTTGAGTGAGAAGCAATGTGTTCAGGAAAGCATTACTACATTGTACAATTTCATAATTTACAGTGAAAATATTGAAATATTAAAACTGTACAAACTCTTAAAAAACACAAATAATACTGCACCTGTACTTTGATTTTACAAGTAAATGGTCAGAGCATTCATCACTGTCATCTATTAGATTATGCTGAGCTGGGCTTGGCTGTATGGGGGACTCAGAGGCCCTCTGAAGACAGAGGGAAATGTTATTGCTGTGTGGGGACAATTGAGTAGGAGTGTGTGTGTGGGTGTACGTGTGTTTGTGTGTGGTGGGAGTGTTGTTGTGTGTATGTGTGTGTGTGCGTGCGGAATTAGTAGGAGTGTGTGTGGGTGGGAGGGGAAGCATGACTCAGTGAGAAAACACAGAACCAGACTCCCTGGGTTCAAACAACAAACTCTCTGTCTCTCGCTCTCTTAACTCCCTCATACTTCACTCATTAGGGAAACATTAGGATTTTCAATCTGATGAAACTGTCCCCAATATGCTTTGATCATTTATTATGTAATGTTATGTATTCAGTTCCCATACTCTTCCATACGCTAGTGTGTGTGTGTGTGTGTGTGTGTTTTTAATGTGTATGTTTGTGTTTTAGTGTGTGTGTTTTTAATGTGTATGTTTGTGGTTTAGTGTGTGTGTGTGGGGGGGGGGGGGGAGGCGTCTTTTAGTGTGCATGTTGTCCTTGCATGTGTGTGTTATATATCACATCATATTCTGTCCTCTCCACTGTAGATGCAGCTGGACTTCAAAACAGCACCCTATGTTGGGTCACGTTGCTCAGAAGACCACTAGCTGATCCAAAACTAACATCAGCTCATTCCTGCTAAGGGAGGAGGCAGGATACTGACTATAATAATAGACCCCAGTGCTCAACTATGGCATCGGATCAGGGCTGCGTTCCCTACCTTCTGTTCTGTTCTTGCTCACTACCCTCTACAGATGTGAGACACTTGGACAGCTGTAAGTGATATAAATAATGCTGCCACATATCCAGCATGCTTAGCTCCCTGGCCTACTTTAGTTGGCTAGGGATGATTCTAGGAGAGAACTTTGCTGGATTAAGATGCAGCCCAGATATAAACAAGTTTATATAACAGGCACAGGATGACCAGCCAGACTACCAGGAATGGGGCAGTACTGGGAAAACATCCAAATTGTCAAATTAAGTGAGGAACATTACTTATTATCTTTTGGAACCCTGACTGTAGCCCCCCCCATGTCAATTACACTGTAGCCCCCCATGTCAATTACACTGTAGCCCCCCATGTCCATTCATCAACCAAGGTGAGAGTCTGTTACTATAATTGAAATGAAGTTTTAAAAATTAAATGAACAGCTTAATCATTTACATCTTGAATTAAGTATATTTGGCTTTTGTGCCAAAAGTTCAGCGGTGCAAAGTTCATCCTGTAGGCTACAGCCCCACAACCACCAGCGGAAACAACCACAGCCTGAACCTCAACCCCAAAACCGCACTGATCTAATATAAACGCCTACTCACACACAAACAGTGCTACAGCCCATGGGTCTGTATGAGAAAGGACAGTAGACTGCTGTCACATCAAATCATCAAATCAAATTTTATTTTATTCCCATGCACCGAATACAACCTTACAGTGAAATGCTTACTTACAAGCCCTTAACCAACAATGCTATAAGAATTTAAGAAAAAAAAGTTCAAGTAAGTGTTCACTTAGGGCTAGGCATCCCGCTAGCGGGACAACTTCCGGTGGAACTGGAGGGAGCGCAAGTCAAATAAATAATCATACAAATTATGGATATAAAATATTTGGTTAGTGAACGGACCAATTCCCTCAAACTGTTGTTGTTTATGCAATGCTTGTACATTTTGATACAACACATATTGTAAGTATAAACAGCTGTAACAGACTGTTATTTTCGTGACAGTGACTTCATGCTCATAGGGGCAAAAAGGCACCTGCCCCCTCAGATTGTCCTGTTGTAAAAGTGTCACGTTTTATCATAATTATTTAGAAAAAAAATCTCTGTCAGCGGTGGTTTACAGAGGGGGCACACTGACTGGACGTGGCTGGGGGCACACAGACTGGACGTGGCTGGGGGCACACTGACTGGACGTGGCTGGGGGCACACTGACTGGACGTGGCTGGGGGCACACTGACTGGACGTGGCTGGGGGCACACAGACTGGACGTGGCTGGGGGCACACAGACTGGACGTGGCTGGGGGCACACAGACTGGACGTGGCTGGGGGCACACAGACTGGACGTGGCTGGGGGCACACTGACTGGACGTGGCTGGGGGCACACTGACTGGACGTGGCTGGGGGCACACTGACTGGACGTGGCTGGGGGCACACTGACTGGACGTGGCTGGGGGCACACTGACTGGACGTGGCTGGGGGCACACTGACTGGACGTGGCTGGGGGCACACTGACTGGACGTGGCTGGGGGCACACTGACTGGACGTGGCTGGGGGCACACTGACTGGACGTGGCTGGGGGCACACTGACTGGACGTGGCTGGGGGCACACTGACTGGACGTGGCTGGGGGCACACTGACTGGACGTGGCTGGGGGCACACTGACTGGACGTGGCTGGGGGCACACTGACTGGACGTGGCTGGGGGCACACTGACTGGACGTGGCTGGGGGCACACTGACTGGACGTGGCTGGGGGCACACTAACTGGACGTGGCTGGGGGCACACTGACTGGACGTGGCTGGGGGCACACTGACTGGACGTGGCTGGGGGCACACTGACTGGACGTGGCTGGGGGCACACTGACTGGACGTGGCTGGGGGCACACTGACTGGACGTGGCTGGGGGCACACTGACTGGACGTGGCTGGGGGCACACAGACTGGACGTGGCTGGGGGCACACTGACTGGACGTGGCTGGGGGCACACTGACTGGACGTGGCTGGGGGCACACAGACTGGACGTGGCTGGGGGCACACAGACTGGACGTGGCTGGGGGCACACTGACTGGACGTGGCTGGGGGCACACTGACTGGACGTGGCTGGGGGCACACTGACTGGACGTGGCTGGGGGCACACTGACTGGACGTGGCTGGGGGCACACTGACTGGACGTGGCTGGGGGCACACAGACTGGACGTGGCTGGGGGCACACAGACTGGACGTGGCTGGGGGCACACAGACTGGACGTGGCTGGGGGCACACAGACTGGACGTGGCTGGGGGCACACTGACTGGACGTGGCTGGGGGCACACTGACTGGACGTGGCTGGGGGCACACTGACTGGACGTGGCTGGGGGCACACTGACTGGACGTGGCTGGGGGCACACTGACTGGACGTGGCTGGGGGCACACAGACTGGACGTGGCTGGGGGCACACAGACTGGACGTGGCTGGGGGCACACTGACTGGACGTGGCTGGGGGCACACTGACTGGACGTGGCTGGGGGCACACTGACTGGACGTGGCTGGGGGCACACTGACTGGACGTGGCTGGGGGCACACTGACTGGACGTGGCTGGGGGCACACTGACTGGACGTGGCTGGGGGCACACTGACTGGACGTGGCTGGGGGCACACTGACTGGACGTGGCTGGGGGCACACAGACTGGACGTGGCTGGGGGCACACTGACTGGACGTGGCTGGGGGCACACAGACTGGACGTGGCTGGGGGCACACTGACTGGACGTGGCTGGGGGCACACTGACTGGACGTGGCTGGGGGCACACAGACTGGACGTGGCTGGGGGCACACAGACTGGACGTGGCTGGGGGCACACAGACTGGACGTGGCTGGGGGCACACAGACTGGACGTGGCTGGGGGCACACAGACTGGACGTGGCTGGGGGCACACAGACTGGACGTGGCTGGGGGCACACAGACTGGACGTGGCTGGGGGCACACAGACTGGACGTGGCTGGGGGCACACAGACTGGACGTGGCTGGGGGCACACAGACTGGACGTGGCTGGGGGCACACAGACTGGACGTGGCTGGGGGCACACAGACTGGACGTGGCTGGGGGCACACAGACTGGACGTGGCTGGGGGCACACAGACTGGACGTGGCTGGGGGCACACAGACTGGACGTGGCTGGGGGCACACAGACTGGACGTGGCTGGGGGCACACAGACTGGACGTGGCTGGGGGCATACAGACTGGACGTGGCTGGGGGCACACAGACTGGACGTGGCTGGGGGCACACAGACTGGACGTGGCTGGGGGCACACAGACTGGACGTGGCTGGGGGCACACTGACTGAACATGGCAAAGAAATAGAAAAGACATACTAGAGTCTATGTAAAAGAGGAAGTAACTGCACCGCATTGCCATCCTCAGACTGTTTGTGTTTGTTGCTCAGTGAGTGTACCCTCAGAGCGTATGGTCTAACAGTGTACCTAATCTCTGGATGACTCACCAGTAATGGTGTTAGCGACAACATGACGTCACAGACGTGACAGGTGCTCATCTACGGACAGACGGTGTGAGTCAAGTCGCTCTGGTTGGGTGGCTCTCTGTGAGGGTTCTCTGGTTTATTTAATTGGATCTCCGTTAGCAGCTACTCTTCCTGGAGTCCACACAAAAACATGACAATTAACAAACACTGATAGACAAGGACAGTCAAACAAAGTTAACATACAATGATATACAAACAATACAGCTAACAAATAATACAAACAATACAACAACATTTGTGTGTGTGTGTGTGTCCCCTCACAGTCCCAGCCATTCCCTGAGATATATTTTAGTCATTTTTTTAAAGGTAATTTCACGGTTCGCTTGAGTAATTTGTGATCATGGCTCTATATAGTACTGTTTTGCCGTGAATTAGTTTTGGACATAGGTTTATCTTCACAGTTACTGATTGCATGTCTTGTGTGTCTGAGCTGAATGTTATTTGCTTATGCAGAGAATCTGTAATGTTCATTACAGTAATACTTCTCAAAAAAAACTACAAGAGAAGCAGTTCATCTCTCGTTGACCCTCAACCAGGAAAGACTGACATGCATGTCATTGATTGTAGAACTCTATTTGCAGTTAAAGGTGGTACACCTAGAATTTCTCCAAATTGTTTCTCCTTCTCCCCTAACTTTGTGAATAGGACTTGACCATGATTATTGACCATCCAATATTATACTTAGGAGATCCTCAACTAGCTTCCTCAACTTGCTCACTGGTCACACCCTTTATACACAACTCCAGTTGAGGTTTAGGCCTTAGAGAATGTTTTGAACCAAATACAATGTTTTTAGTGAGAGGGGTCCACATAGATGTTCAGATGAGACTCTCTGTTGTGTCCCAGCATGTGTGCGTCAGAGACACAGGAAGAACCAGATAGGCCACAGGGTCACACCTGGTAGCTGCTGGGGCCTGACGGGAACTCACAGTGAGATGATAAAAATAAATACAATGTTTGAGATATAATTGATAAAACAAATGGGAGTTGAGGTTATCAGTTTTGTTTGAACATGAGGGGGAAGCTTGGGGGGTAAATGTATTATTTACCAGTAAATGAGGGACACAGCAGGCATAGTGTGTCTTTTTGAGCGGATGTTGTTTGTTTTCAGACAAAGACGTAAGTGGGGATATTTCTTGTAAACCCGTCTTTGAGCTACAGGAAAGATGTGACTAGTGTTTTTTTGAGAGAGTGCGTCTGCACCATCGCCCACTCACACAATACATAGATGTAAAGACAGCGTTTTTATTTAGAAATATGATTAATCTGTTGAACAGCTGACTCATTATATAATTGTATTTGTGCGATCGGTAAAAACATAATTATTTGTGCCAGTTTCCTCAGAAGACACAGTACCAGTCAAAAGTTGACACACCGACTCATTGAAGGGGATTTCTTTATTTTTTACTAATGTGCTCATTTTGACTGCTGCAATTATTTTAAGAACCAGGAAGATAAGGTCACACTTCCACAAGTGATATCATTGAAAAGCCCATACTGTCCTCTCAAAGGGACAACAGGACTTAATACAGTGTCTTGAATAGCCTCAGAGATACGGACCCAGAACTGATATCCACTAGAGAGGACACCTCACTGTATATGAGTTGTACCCTCTATTTGACTAAATAACCCAAGTGACTTGATCAGTAAACCAATAGAGTAGTTCTCTTAACCCATAAAAAAAATCTGATCTCTATTCAAAAAGAGTGGCGGTTCAATTCAGTGCCATAGTGCCACAGTGCCATAGTGCCACAGTGCCATAATGCCACAGTGCCACAGTGCCACAGTGCCATAATGCCACAGTGCCATAGTGCCACAGTGCCATAGTGCCATAATGCCACAGTGCCATAGTGCCACAGTGCCATAATGCCACAGTGCCATAATGCCACAGTGCCATAATGCCATAGTGCCACAGTGCCATAGTCCACAATATCTCAAAATGACAAATCAAAAACAGGTTTAGACATTTCTGAAAATGTGTTAAAAATAAAAACTGAAATATCACATTTACGTAAGTATTCAGACCCTTTACTCAGTACTTTGTTGAAGCCCCTTTGGCAGCAATTACAGCCTTGAGTCTTCTTGGGTATGATGCTACAATTGTCTGCAGATCACTACCCCCCCCCCCCCTACTAGCTCTGACTTTGCTGATAGCTACTTTATTGAGAAAAAATGTACTTACTATGACTGTGATAATGTGGCTGTCCCACATAGCTACAATATCTTAAGATGAATGCACTAACTAAGTCACTCTGCTAAATGACTCAAATGTAAACATACATTTTGAGAAAGTAGTTCTTCAGCAGCACAAAATTATGCTGGCAACACCAACTTGAAAACGTTCCTTCAAAATAAGAGTACCAATAGAAAAGCTTTAAGAATATATCTCTTTGAAGCGTTCTACTGCAAGGAATGTGTGTTAGAGATGCAATGTCTTCAAAATACCTCTTTTGTTTTGAAGTTTTAAACCGGAAGTGTGTTTTCTATTACTGCCTATTGCTCTGCCTTCCTCTCTGGTTTAACTCACTGAAGAAAACTTGACAGAACAAGAACAGACAGACTTTTTGACAGAGATGTGACCTCGCTGGACATCTATAGAGATCTGCCTATATTTTTAATAGCTAGAGTTTATTAATTCATAGGACTATTCAGATAAACTGTGGCAATGGGGAAACTTTTTTTTATTTTTTACTTGTTTCATCTCTTTTGCTGGATGTGACCTTTCAATCCAAAGGTAAAGACAACTCCTTATTATTGATGACCGTTTATCAATAAGTAATAATTATTGAAATGTTTCTAAACTGAAATTATACAAAAATAGCATTTAGTAATGGTTTCTAATAGAGGTTATGATTTTTCCACGCCGATACCGATAGCGATTATTGAACCCAAAAAAGCCGATACCGATTAATCGCCTGATTTTTGTATTTTATTTGTAATAATGACAATTACAATAATACTGAATGAACACTTATTTTAACTTAATATAATACATCAATAAAATCAATTTAGCCTCAAGTAAATAATGAAACATTCAATTCAATTTGGTTTAAATAATGCAAAAACACAGTGTTGGAGAAGATAGTAAAAGTGCAATATGTGCCATGTAAAAAAGATAACGTTTAAGTTCCTTGCTCAGAACATGAGAACATATGAAAGCTGGTGGTTCCTTTTAACATGAGTCTTCAATATTCCCAGGTAAGAAGTTTTAGGTTGTAGTTATTATAGGACTATCTCTCTATACCATTTGTATTTCATTAACCTTTGACTATTGGATGTTCTTATAGGCACTTTAGTATTTCCAGTGTAATAGTATAGCTTCCATCCCTCTCCTTGTCCCTACCTGGGCTCGAACCAGGAACACATCGACAACAGCCACCCTCTAAGCATCGTTATCCATCGCTCAACAAAAGCCGCGGCCCTTGCAGAGCAAGGGGAACAACTACTCCAAGTCTCAGAGCGAGTGACATCACCGATTGAAACGCTATTTGCGTGCACCCTGCTAACTAGCTAGACATTTCACATCGGTTACACCAGCCTAATCTCGGGAGTTGATAGGCTTGAAGTCATAAACAGCTCAATGCTTGAAGCACAGTGAAGAGCTGCTGGCAAACGCACGAAAGTGCTGTTTGAATGAATGCTTACGAGCCTGCTGCTCCCTACCATCGCTCAGTCAGACTGCTCTATCAAATATCAAATCATAGACTTAATTATAACGTAATAACACACAGAAATACGAGCCTTTGGTTATTAATATGGTCGAATCCGGAAACTATCATTTCGAAAACAAAATGTTTATTCTTTCAGTGAAATATGGAACCTTTCCTTATTTTATCTAATGGGTGGCTTCCCTAAGTCTAAATATTGTTGTTACATTGTACAACCTTCAATGTTATGTCATAATTATGTACAATTCTAGCAAATTAATTATGGTCTTTGTTAGGAATAAATGGACTTCACACAGTTCGCAACGAGCCAGGTGGCCCAAACTCCTGCATATACCCTGACTGCACGGAACGCAAGAGAAGTGACACAATTTCCCTAATTATAAGAAAATCATGTTGGCAGGCAATATTAACTAAATATGCAGGTTTAAAAATATATACTTGTGTATTGATTTTAAAGGGATGGATGTTTATGGTTAGGTTTGATTTAGCACTGTCGTTGCACTATCACCCGTTTGGTGAAGTAGGCTGTGATTCGATGAGAAATTAACAGGCACCGCATCGATTATATGCAACGCAGGACACGCTAGATAAACTAGTAATATCATCAACCATGTGTAGTTAACTAGTGAGTAAATTAAGATTGATTGTTTTTTATAAGATAAGTTTAATGCTAGCTAGCAACTTGCCTTGGCTTCTTGCTGCCCTCGCGTAACAGGCAGTCAGCCTGCCACACAGGCTCCTCGTGGAGTGCAATGTGAGGCAGGTGGTTAGAGCGTTGGACTAGTAACCGGAAGGTTGCAAAAATGAATCCCCGAGCTGACAAGGTAAAAATCTGTCATTCTGCCCCTGAACAAGGCAGGTAACCCACCGTTCCTAAGCCGTCATTGAAAATAAGAATGTGTTCTTAACTGACTTGCCTAGTTAAATAAAGGTGTAAAAAAAAAAACGCCAAATTGGTGTCCAAAAATGTCCGATTGTTATGAAAACTTGAAAAATCGGCCCTAATTAAATCAGTCGACCTCTAGTTTCTAATAATAATTTATTTTGCCAACTGTGAGATTTATCCAGTTTCATCCAAAGGGGACTATAATAACATTTAACACAAAATATATTTTAAAATGTCAATATGTTTTTTGTAATAACTTACCTATATTTATACAGTCACCCAAGTCATAGAAGGTTATCTCTGCTACAGCATGGCAAGCAGTACCGGAGCACCAAGTCTAGGTCCAAAAGGCTCCTTAACAGATTCTACCCCCAAGCTATAAGAATGCTGAACAATTAATCAAATGGCCACTCTGACTATTTACATTGACCCCCCCTTTTGTTTTTACGCTGCTGCTACTCGCTGTTTCTTATCTATTCATAGTCACTTTATGTACAAGTTACCTCGACGAACCTGTACCCCCACACATTGCCGGTACCAGTACCCCCTGTATGTAGCCTCGTTATTGTTATTTTATTGTGTTACTTCTCATATTTTTTACAACTTTATTTTGTAAATATTTTCTCAACTTTATTTCTTGAACTGCATTGTTGGTTAAGGGCTTGTAATAAGCATTTCACAGGTCTACCTGTTGTATTCGGCGCATGTGACAAATAATAATTTATTTGATTTGATAAGTGAACTTGTCCAAATACTTTTGGTCCCCTAAAATGGGGGAACTATGTACAAAAAGTGCTGTAATTTCTAAACGGTTCACCTGATATGGATGAAAATACCCTCAAATTAAAGCTGACAGCCGGCACTATCATTTCAAACCTAAAGTGCTAGAGCACAGAGCTAAAACAACAACACATCTCACTGTCCCAATTATTTTGGAGCTCACTGTATATTCCTATGTAAATGAAAATCGCTAACCAAATGAATGTTGAACACACAAGAAAAACAAAAGACAAAAGCTGTTTTGAATAGCCTTCAGTGTACTTTCAGTATGAGTTATAGTGCCAAACCATAATGTCTCCCTCCCTTCATGTCCTCTCCCGGGAAAAAAAGCCAGGAAATCCAAGAGGAACATTACTGAAGTGGTAAATCCCAGAACATTTAGAGGAGAAATTATCCAGTTAAAGTCTGTCTCTCTCCCTAATGCCACCCAACAGACACAGACACAACAAGCACCCCATTCTTCTCCCCTCCTCAGCCCCTCTGCCCTTACCCCTCCGGCGCTGCGGTTGCTAAGCAATGGCACAGCGGCGTATCTTGCCGGCCCTCTGAGCACATGGGTCATACCCTGCGTTTACGTGCTGGCCGTTGTTGTGGGGATCCCGGCCAACGTTGCCATCTTGTCTGCCGGGGCCACTAAAGTCAGGACAGTGTCGTCAACCATCCTCTACTGCAGCCTGGCCATCTCCGACCTCTTCCTCCTCCTCTCTCTCATCGTCAAGGCCCACTACCATCTCCACGGCAACCACTGGATGTTCGGCGAGACTGCCTGCCGCGTTGTCACAGCCTGTTTCTATGGCAACCTCTACTGCTCGGCCCACACGCTAGCCTGCCTTAGCATCAAGCGCTACCTGGCTGTGGTGCACCCCTTCCTCTACAAGAGCCTTCCCAAGAGGGCGTGCACCGTTTGGGCCAGTTTGGCTGTGTGGGGATGTTTGGGGCTGCCGTCATACCTAAACTACTGGTCCGTCAGAGCTACCGCCTACCCCAGCTCGGCCTCACCACCTGCCATGATGTACTCCCCGGGACTACAGCTCCCATGCTCCTCTGCTCTACTACAATATGGGCCTGACAATCCTGGGTCTATTAGTCCCCCTGGTGGTCATGGCTGTGTGTTACACACGGATCGTCCGAGAACTCAACCGCTCACACCACAACTGGACAATGTATGTCAAGGCAAGCTCACTGGTGTTTGTGATCTTCGTGGCATGTTTCGGCCCCGCCGCGACCCTCCACTTCCTGCATTACGTACGCCTGTTGGAGGGCGGAGAGGAGAGCTTCTATGGCTACTTCAAGGTAGCAGTGTGTCTGTGCTGCCTGCATGCCTGCCTGTTCCTCTTCCTCATGTCTAAATCAGATGGATCTAAACTCTACTTCATGACCCTCAAGGGGAAGACACTGAACATCTCCACCTGAATCTTAATCTGGATTAGAATCTGGATTAAAAGTGCAATCAGAATCATCAGAAAAAGTCCCTGAGCATCCCCAACTGAATTTTACATGATCTGGATTAGAACCTGCATCACAGGCCTACATTTGTGTCAGAGATCTCAATCTGTAGCTAAACTGTGAATGTATGTGACTGACTATCAGAGCATCCTCTCTATTTCTGAGTATCCTATTCACTTATTCTGAATGAAGATTTGGAATATAAACAGGCCACAAACAGGATCAGGACAGTTATGGATCTCAGTGTAAATGGGACAACATCTGGTTTAGGATCTAGTTCCATATGTGATATCTGTTTGGATTTGTATGTGACTCTTTGCTGTTTTTTTCTGTTTGAGCTGGAAACCAGATGGCAGAAACAGGACCTTTCTGACAACGAACAGATAGTAATGTCAACTACTGTATCAATAACTGTACACTGTATTCCGAGTAGACTGGAATTATATTGTGTGTGTGTGTGCGCGTGTGTATGGACTTGTATAGGTGTATTATTATTTACATACAAAACAAGCTTTGTTGATCAATGCTTGGCTCTTTCAGTACATGTTATTTAAAGAGAATGTTTTAAATGTACCATGTAGTTACACTAAGTGTACAAGAACATTAGGAATACCTGCTCTTTCCATGACAGACTGAACAGGTGAATCCAGGTGAAAGCTATTATCCCTCATTGTTAAATCCACTTCAGTCACTGTAGATGAAGGGGAGGAGACAGGTTAAAGAAGGATTTTTAAGCCTTGAGACATGGTTGTGTAGAGTTGAAGTCGGAAGTTTACATACACCTTAGCCAAATACATATAAACTAAGTTTCACACTTCCTGACATTTAATCCTGGTAAGAATTCCCTGTCTTAATTACTTGTGTCGTGCACAAAGTAGACGTCCTAACCGACTTGCCAAAACTATAGTTTAAGAAATTTGTGGAGTGGATGAAAAACAAGTTTTAATGACTCCAACCTAAGTGTATGTAATCTTACGACTTCAACTGTAGGTAAATACACTCTGTAAACCTAAACCAACTGATTGGCATGGCAACAGCACTGGTCTCTGGTGTTTCAAGACCTACCTTCAAACTCAGTGCCTTTTTGCATGACATCATGGGAAAATCAAAAGAAATCAGCCAAGGTGGAGAAAATAAAGAGGACAGGTGAAACAGATCAGGGTGTGACAAGAGCACACATGCCAATACCAGAGTGGTCACATTTACTATTTGATGCAACATTTTTTGTGACAAAACAATCAGTACAGTTGAAAATAAGATGGAAAACCATTTAACTTCTATTTTTTATTCAGTACATGGGAATTTAACCACAAAATAAATGTTTATGTGCTCCACGTCATCGTGCACATTCTTTTATTTGCAACAAGTAAATTTGATGGCAACATCTCTGGTGCAGATTTTGGAATATTCAGATAAAAATCTGTCGCCAATTGGGTGGAAACTGTGAGAGCAAAATTGCAAGATTATGTTAACATATAGTATTTGCATCAGGACTACAGTACTTGTGCAAAGTTTCAGAATGATAACTTCCAAAATGAGTGTGCTACATGACATTTATCATGAAGTCACCCAGGTGTCCCACACAAGTAGCCCAAATGTACCCAAGTGGCCAAATTGGTGAAGGTATACATTTTGAAACAAATAACTATATGCAAAATACCAAAATGGTATTCTAACACCCCCCCCCCCCCCCCAAAAAAAAATGGAGAAAAGAAATATGAAGAAAAAAAATGTATACATTTACAAAATAAAATAACTATTTACACACTTTCAATATTTGGAAGACCCTCAGTCCTCTATCAAATCAAATGTATTTATAAAGCCCTTCGTACATCAGCTAATATCTCAAAGTGCTGTACAGAAACCCAGCCTAAAACCCAAAACAGCAAGCAATACAGGTGTAGAAGCAAGGTGGCTAGGAAAAACTCCATAGAAAGGCCAAAATCTAGGAAGAAACCTAGAGAGGAACCAGGCTATGAGGGGTGGCCAGTCCTCTTCTGGCTGTGCCGGGTGGAGATAATAACAGAACATGGCCGAGATTTTCAAACGGTCATGGATGACCAGCAGGGTCAAATAATAATAATCACAGTAGTTGTAGAGGATGCAACAGGACAGCACCTCAAGAGTAAATATGAACAGTTTAGGGTTCCAAAGCCACAGGCAGAACAGTTGAAACTGGAACAGCAGCAAGGCCAGGTGGACTTGCATGGTCCTAGGGCTCAGGTCCTCCGAGAGAGAGAAAGAGAGAATTAGAGAGAGCATACTTAAATTCACACAGGACACCGGATAAGACAGAAGAAGTACTCCAGATATAACAAACTGACCCTAGCCCCCCGACACAAACTACTGCAACACAAATACTGGAGGCTGAGACAGGAGGGGTCAGGAGACACTGTGGCCCCATCCGATGAGACCCCCGGACAGGGCCAAACAGGAAGGATATAACCCCACCCACTTTGCCAAAGCTCTACACAATATTGTGCTGCTGATGACAGGTGCCATAGCAGTCTCTTTCTGCTGTAAAGCAGAGGGTCACCAAGCATGTGGTGCAGGTGATGGGGGACTTAATTTTGCAAAGAACACAGCGACGCCTAAGGTTGAATATATTATTATAGACCTGCTAGATCTACTGTCTCTTTTATATTATGACATTTCAGCTAGATCTACTGTCTTTATTATATTTTTTTCTTTTTTATATTACAACAGACCAGCTGTATCTACTGTCTCCATTTCACTTTGGCCATTGTTGTGGGCCTGCCCTCCCCTCAACAGCCTCAAATAGGCTATTTCATGTGGGTTGGGGTGGGGCGGCAGACACACGCATCTCACATTTCATTACATTACATTTTTATATATTGCTACTAAATAAATAAAAAAATCATAAATCATATTTTATATTATTAATTTCAAACAAGGGCATTAGCATGAGAAGAACTTACCAGTCCAAAACGATGTCCTCTCCGTTCAAAAAAGATTCATCCATTTGGGAATCGCTAAATGAATCGTCCTCCCAACAATCTGTCTCACTTTCCCGATTTCTTCTAAAATTGTGTGTACATCTGTATATCTAGACTTAGATTTAGCTTTCCCTGATTTAGTCGCCATACTGATTGATATATAAACAGCTGAATATGCGAAACAACGCTGTGCGTAATATACGTTGCTCCTTCCAGTATGAAACTTCAATAGCGAATGACTCTCTTTATGCCGGAGTTTACTACATGGGTTGGTCTTCCAACACATAAACATTACATATTGCCGGTTACCTCAGCTCATTGGCTATCTACCCAGCTAGATTTCAAGACGATCAGTGGTCATTGGGTTAAAATACAGTCAATCAACGAAACAGCTGTCAAATCATTGGTGCACAATGATGTCATTACGTGTCGTCGAAAATGGAATGAGACAGAATTCACGACAAAAGCGGTTCACAAAATGTTTCGTGTTAGGCTATAAAAACGGATTTTATCAAACAAAAGATAATTCATTGTGTAACAATGAGCATTGGGATTGCAAACAGAGGAAGATCATCAAAGGTAAACTATTTGTTTTAATGCAGTTTGTGATTTTGTTACGCCTGTGCTGGTTGAAATAGTTTTCTTTTTATGGGGCTCTGTCCTCAGATAATCGCATCGTATTCTTTCGCAGTAAATCATTTTTTTGTTTCAAATATTTTTTT
Source organism: Oncorhynchus kisutch (assembly GCF_002021735.2). Classification (NCBI taxonomy): domain Eukaryota; kingdom Metazoa; phylum Chordata; class Actinopteri; order Salmoniformes; family Salmonidae; genus Oncorhynchus; species Oncorhynchus kisutch. The sequence continues at coordinate 26,794,231 of NC_034196.2, read as the reverse complement.
ATTGAACACACACAAGAATGGTGTATAGGTATACAAGACAGGTATACAATTCTTATCTAAACATAAAAGAACATACAGGAACAACAAGACCCAGAGTTCTGGGTGCAGAACAAATAATACAAAACACGACATACAAAACAAGGACACGTAGAGGGAAGATGTCCCCCCCCCCGCTTATTCCCCCAACCCCCCCCCCCCCCCCAACTGCTCGGGTGGCAGGGCCAGCACATGCTGACCAAAGGTAGATTCAAATATTACAATTGAGAGTGAGTTAAAAAGTACAAATTCTCAGCGCCGACTCGTCCAAGTAGGAGAGGAAAGGCTGCCAGATTTGATCAAATGTTGATAATTTATTGTTCAGAATATATCTAATTCTTTCTAAGTGTACAGTGTTTGCCAATTCACTAAGCCATAATTTGGTAGAGGGCGCTTCCCTCCTTTTCCAAAACAACAAGATTAGTTTTTTTGCCGAGATGAGACCGTACGAGATTAGTTGTTTTTGGGGGTTGGTTAGTCCGTTTAGGGACTCAGATACTCCCAGGATTATCAGAAGCGGATCTGGATCTATTGAAGTCTCCAAAACTTCAGAGAGGATCCCAAAAATTCCACACCAATAACCATGCAAGCTAGAGCATAGGGCAAAGCAGTGGAGTAGTGTACCCTGCGTAGCCTGACATTTATCACATGTAGGGGATGTGTCAGGAAATATCCTATGCAGTTTAGTTTTGGAATAGTGTAATCTGTGTAATATCTTGAATTGTATGAGACGATGTCTGGAATTAATGGAGCATGTGTGGATATACTCCAAGCTCTCTTCCCAGTCTGCCACCGAGATGTCAGTCCCTAGTTCTTCCTCCCGTTTTGCCTTGATGGCATCAGTAGAAGGTGTGCTAACAGATTGAAAAGCATCATATAGACGCGATATCAGTTTATCTGAGGTGGGGCATATTTTTATGCATCCGTCAAACATGGAAGGTTTAGCATTCTCAAATGTTGGGAGGTGTTTCCTAACGTAGTCTCTAATTTGTAGGTATCTGAAAAAATTACTTCTGGGAAGATTATAAGTTTCCCTCAGCAACTCAAAGGAAGCAAAGGTCCCTTCTATGTATAAATCCCCTATGGTACTTATCCCCAACTCTCCCCATCGCTCAAAGGTGTTATCAAGGTTAGAAGGGGCAAAGGAGGGATTCCTGGCGACAGGGAGCATGAATGACATTGGTCTAAGCTCAAAGTGGACTTTAATTTGCTTCCAGATTCGGACTGTGCTATGTATAATAGGATTGTTACAATAAAGTGACATCTCCAGATTGACAGGCGACAAAATCACAGCGCCAATAGAGAAGGGGTGACACTCCTCACGTTCCATACTAAGCCAGCTGGATGCCGGAAGTACGTCATCCAACAGAAACGTAACAACGCGGAGGTTAGCGGCCCAGTAATAAAATATAAAATTTGGGAGAGACAATCCTCCTTCCATCTTGGATTTACAGAGGTGTTTTTTACCTATCCTGTGTGTTTTATAATCCCAGATGAAAGGATTGATAATTGAGTCCAGTTGTTTATGGAAGGATTTAGGTATGAATACTGGGATGTTCTGATATAGGTAGAGCAGTTGTGGGAGGAAGACCATTTTAATGGCATTAATTCTTCCGAGCAAAGAAATTGGGAGAGTTCTCCAAAATTGTATGTTTGCTTTGAGTTTTTGTATCAGAGAGGGGAAATTCTCTTTAAATAGTAAGGAGTATTGTTTGGTAACTACAATTCCTAGGTAGGTAAATTTTTCTGAAGATAACTTAAATGGGAGATGTTCTAGCCAGGAGGTATTTTGCGACCGTATGGGCATTAATTCACTCTTGTTCCAATTTATTCTGTATCCCGAGAAGGTACCAAACAAATTGATCACATCAAGAATAGCTGGGATACTAGCCTGGGGTTGTGTTACATAGAGGAGGATGTCATCAGCGTATAGGGAGATCTTATTTAGAGTGTCTTTAGTATTATAGCCATGTATTGCTGCATGAGATCTGATCGTCTGAGCGAGCGGTTCGATAATTAGGGCGAAGAGCATAGGCGACAGCGCACAACCCTGCCTCGTCCCCCTGTTGAGGTTAAATCGGGCGACAATGATTGGTTAGTGAGTATTCTGGCACAGGGGTTCCTATATAAAAGCTGGATCCAATTTATGAACCTATCGCCAATATTAAATTTCTGTAGGACCTTGAATAGATAGGGCCACTCAACTTGGTCAAAGGCCTTTTCGGCGTCAAGAGATATGACGGCAAGGTCCACGTTGGGTAACCTCTGAGAATACATAATATTGAAGAGGCGCCTGAGATTGAAGAATGAGTTTCTGTTAGGGATAAAGCCGGTCTGATCCGAATGGACCAATTTGCCAATTAAAGTGCTAAGCCTGTTAGCCAGAGTTTTTGCTAAAATCTTTTGGTCTGTATTAAGGAGAGATATTGGTCTGTATGACCCTACCTCTTCTGGATCTTTACCCTTCTTATGTATAACTGTAATGAACGCTTCGTCCAAAGTAGAAGGGAGAGCTCCATCCTCATTGGCCTGAACCAACATTTTGTGCACGTAGGGAGAGAGCATGTTGCTGAATGTTTTATAGAATTCACCAGGGTATCCATCTGGGCCCGGGGTCTTGCCACTCTTTAGAGATTTAATTGTTTCTCGAATTTCATCAAGAGATATTTCCTTATTCAGGAAGTTAGAATCTTCCTGGTTCAGGGCAGGAAGATTACAGTCCTCCAAAAATGTTTGCATAATTAAGGGGTTAGGATCCGCTTTAGATGTATATAGAGTCTCATAAAACTGCCGGAATCTGTCATTGATGTCTTTGGGGGAAGAGAGTAATTCCCCAGATGCAGATTTAACCCTGTGAATCATTCGGTCACTCACATTTTTTCGAAGTTGTCTGGCGAGTAATTTGTGTGGTTTGTCACCAAACTCAAAATATTTTTGCTTGGCATAGAGAAAAGATTTAGCAATTTTAGCTGAGAGAATCTGATTATATTCAAATTTTAAAGAGGTAATTTGTTTATGTTTCTCCATAGATGGGTGGCTAGCATTCTCCCTATCCAGTAAGTGAATTTGTCCCTCCAGTTCTTCCAGTTTTCCTCTGTTTTGCCTACTCCTGGCAGCCTGAAAGGAGATGATACAGCCTCTCAGATAAGCCTTCAGTGTTTCCCACAATAATGCTGGGGAGGTCTCTGTGTTGTCGTTGGTATCAAAGAAAAATGTAATTTGGTCTTTAAGATATTCACAGAATGTTGGTTCTGTGAGGAGCTGAGGATTCAACCTCCAGACCCTCTCGTTTGGTACAATGTCACCCAATCTTAGGGAGAAGGTGAGTGGACTGTGGTCCGAGATTATAATATCATGATACCTCACATTACAGGTATAGGGGAGTAGTCTAGCATCCAACAAAAAGTAGTCAATTCGAGTGTAAACCTTGTGAACATGAGAGTAAAAGGAGTATTCCCTACCCGTAGGGTTAGCGATCCTCCATATATCAAATAAGTTCGAATTTTTTATGTAGGTATTCAAGAATTCGCTTGAATAGGAGGTAGGGGTTCGCCGGGTAGAGGATCTATCCAAATATTGGTCTAGCACACAGTTAAGGTCCCCTCCAATGACCAGGTTAGTATGAGAGATATCTGGAATCAGGGCAAGGACTCTTTTGAAAAAAGAGGGGTTGTCAATGTTTGGCCCATAGATATTTAGTAGAGTTACTGAGGTAGAGTGGATTTCTCCTCTTGCGATCACATACCGACCCTCTTTATCCGCAATAGTGGTTTTATGTAGAAAGGGAATTCCTTTCCGTACCAGAATCGCTGTGCCTCTCGTCTTGGCAGAGAAGTTAGAGTGATACACTTGCCCCACCCACCTACACTTAAGTCTGCTATGAGAGTTATTCTTCAGATGGGTTTCTTGCAAAAATATAATATCAGACGAGAGTGCTTTCAAGTGGGCTAGGACCTTGCCCCTCTTAATTGGTTCGTTTAAACCCTTGACATTCCAGGAAGTGAATGTAAGCCCCGCCCTCCTCTCGTTTGTAGTTCCTATGGTGGCCTGCATACCATGTAACTTGATAAAAAGGTAAGAAAGCGCACCAAACCATCACGATCAGCATATGTAGCACCCACACCCGAGCAGTATCCAACCCACCCCTCCCCCCCTGCAAGCACCTTTACTTCCCACCCTGTTCCCCTAATTTCCCCAACACTTACCCCCCCCATCAACCCACATTTAACAGGCATGTACAAACAGGAGAGAAAAAAAAGGAAAAATATAAATAATAAACACATTGTCTGGCCGATGCCAAAGAAGCACGGCGCGACCTCGAACAAGAGGTAAAACAAAAATAAAATCCCAACTATACGTTCACCTCTCACTATCCTGGAACTTCTACTAACATATGAACTGAGGAGGCTCCCGCGAGTTAAGTGTTCAGTTAGCATCTAATAAACCTAAACCGAATAAGTTGCAACTTAAACATATTGCGCATTTAAGCGTCATCCTGGGTCAATCCCAGAGATAAGCAAGATATAGCCTCAAGATTATATTGCTAAGCACTGCCGGTCAAAAAATAACCATCCGCAACCGACATAGTCAGCCGTACCTTTACATACTGTGGGTCAGGAGATCGGAACAAGGATTTGTTCAATTAAACGTTCCCCCCATAAAAAAAACATGTTTAATAAAAATAAAATATATACATATACGCACACACATACACACATACACACATACATATACATACATACATACATATATACATATATACACACACACACACATGTATACATACACACACATACATACACACATACATACACATACCTATATATACACATACACACATATACATACACATACCTATATATACATATGCATACATACATACATACATACATACATACATACATACATACATACATACATACATACATACATACATACATACATACATACATACATACATACATACATACATACATACATACATACATACATATCTATACATACATACATACCTATACATACACATACCTATACATACACATACCTATATATACATATACATACATACATACATACATACATACATACATACATACATACATACATACATACATACATACATACATACATACATACATACATACATACATACATACATACATACATACATACATACATACACACATACATATCTATACATACATACATACCTATACATACACATACCTATACATACACATACCTATACATACACATACCTATACATACACATACCTATATATACATATACATACATACATACATACATACATACACACATATCTATACATACATACATACCTATACATACACATACCTATATATACATACATACATACATACATACATACATACATACATACATACATACATACATACATACACACACACACATATGTACATACCCACAAAAAAAAAATCATATATAAAAATATATATTTAAAGAATATGTATATACATCCATATGCACACCTACACATACAAACATTCATACCCCAGAATAACAATCTACACTGATTTAAAATATACACATACATAATACTAAAATACTAAGAGAAAATAGTAATAAAGTACAAATAGTAATTATATGTACGCACACCTACACAGCCATAAGCACTACAGAGGGCTGGTGGGACTCTAGTAATAGTAATTATATGTACGCACACCCACACAGACATAAGCACTGCAGAGGGCTGGTGGGACTCTAGTAATAGTAATTATATGTACGCACACCTACACAGACATAAGCACTACAGAGGGCTGGTGGGACTCTAGTAATAGTAATTATATGTACGCACACCCACACAGACATAAGCACTGCAGAGGGCTGGTGGGACTCTAGTAATAGTAATTATATGTACGCACACCTACACAGACACAAGCACTACAGAGGGCTGGTGGGACTCTAGTAATAGTAATTATATGTACGCACACCTACACAGACACAAGCACTACAGAGGGCTGGTGGGACTCTAGTAATAGTAATTATATGTACGCACACCTACACAGACATAAGCACTACAGAGGGCTGGTGGGACTCTAGTAATAGTAATTATATGTACGCACACCTACACAGACATAAGCACTACAGAGGGCTGGTGGGACTCTAGTAATAGTAATTATATGTACGCACACCTACACAGACATAAGCACTACAGAGGGCTGGTGGGACTCTAGTAATAGTAATTATATGTACGCACACCTACACAGACATAAGCACTACAGAGGGCTGGTGGGACTCTAGTAATAGTAATTATATGTACGCACACCTACACAGACATAAGCACTGCAGAGGGCTGGTGGGACTCTAGTCGGGAGAGAGGCTCACGGCCAGACAGAGGCAGAACCGCACAAAACATCAACCTGCTAACCAGGTGTCTGCCCCCTCCCAACCATCACCCCCAGTCCCCTGCAAGCAATAAATAAATGGTATGGTAGTAAGAATAATGTAAGGATTGTAAAATAAATAACGAAACAAAACAAAAGTGGGGGAGTATAAGTATATCCGTCCGAAGGTGTCAGTGATCAAACCTGGAAGTAAAAAATATGCATCGCTGAGCACAGCCGGGATGAAAGTGAATTTAACGTTAAATGAGAGCTCTGACCGCCCTCCATTGGTCTGCTCAGCGTCTTACATGTTCAGTAGCCCTTGTTGAGCCCGTTTAATACGTTTTCACCCAGTATGGTATAGTATGGATTCCATGAGCAGACCCTAACACGCAATAACAAGGCACTCTAACCTGTACGGGGGATTGGTGTATATCCCCGGATAAACTTCTCTGCGTCCAAAACCGAGGAGAGCCAAATCTTCTCACCGGAAGGCGGGGTAATTCTTAGTCTTGCAGGGAAGAGTAAGGCTGGGCGAAGATGGAGTTTGTAGATGTAGTTTGGTCATGACATCTCTGTAGTCGGCGCGATGCTTTGCCACATCGGGCGCATAATCCTCATAGACACGGAATGGATGCCCTTTATGTGACAGGTTGCCCCTCATTCGAGCTTCACGCAGGATAAGATCCTTGGTCTTGAAACTGTGACAACAGATGATTACTGGGCGAGGACGTTGGCCCGGTCCAGGCACTGGGACAAGGGAGCGATGTGCGCGGTCCAGCTGGGGATCCGAATCCAAAACATCCGATCCCATTGCATCCTTCAATAGCTTGGCGAAGAAGTCGGTGGGGCAAGAGCCCGCCTCTACCCCCTCTGCCAGACCCACAACGCGAAGGTTATTACGTCTGGATCGGCCCTCCAGGTCCACCACTTTCACTGAAAGCCTCTGCACAGTATCCTGCAATGACGTGCATAGCTTCTCTAACTCGTCGATCCTACCAGCGTTGAATTCAGAAGCTTTCTCAAGGTCCACAATACTCTGGCCATGCGAAGCGACCGTTCGAATGATGCTCTCGATTTTGGTGTCCAGTTCAGCAATAGTGGCCTTAAGATCCTCAGCTATAGCAACACGTAGCTCCCCCAAAGCCCGGGTAAGTTCTGTAAGTGTCACGTTGTTGCATGTGCCTCCCGCCATGTCTGTCTCGTTGTTTAGTGGGGAGCAGGCCTCCGCTGTGGATTTATTGTCCTTTGGTCGCTTATTACTCGGCATTTTCATATAAAAAGTTACAATCTTGTATTAGAAAGAAACGTTTGTTGTAAAAAGTGCCACAACGTAGGTTAAATTAGATTATTTTGCAAAAAAGTTGCAGGAGCCTCTCACGCACAGCCGTTCACTCCAACATGCTAGCTCCGCCCAGTAAATCATTTTTTAAATCTGACAATGCAGTTGGATTTGCAAGATTCTAGGCTTTCTTGTATTTTCATGAATGTTTAATATGACTATTTATGTAGCGATCACCGTATGTTGTCGAATGTAATCCCGCTAACGGGTTCGGTGCTTAGAGAGGTTAATGTGACGACTGTTGTTCGTCGAATCATTACAAGTTTCTAATTACGTGATTAACTGAATCAAGCAATTATTAACTCATTAACCTGGGGCACCATGGGAAAACTAGTTTTTATTGAGTTTCTATTTCCCAAATTAACTCAAAGAATATCAGACTATCGATTTTACAACAGCCGCTAATTAACCAGTTGCCTCTAACAATCTCGTTCTGAATGTCGTATACTGTAGCTCGTGAATCTGCACGGACCCGGGTCCCACCAATGAATTCGTACCACACCAATCTTAGTTGAATATTTATTTACTAAAAAGCTAAAATGATGATAAAAGATACACATAGACAAAACACATTATAGGCTATTGATTAGAACGTAGTATAACGGGCCAACACACTATGGCGCATGTTACCCACAATGGGAATTTCAAAAGAGAGAGAAAAAAGAAAGTACACAAGAGAAATATACATTTGGGTGAATTTGTCAGCTATGCTATTCTAACCCTAGCCTTGCCCCAAACTGCCGCTCTTATGGGTCAGAATATAATGATGTAATTATGTGGGGATGATCTCTGGGGATTCTCTGCATGGACCGTTCCGCTGTTCGATGAAACACTTCTCCTGCGCACCTCCCTGCTCATCCTCCCGGTGTCAGTGTCCTTTTTGGCTTAGGAGTCTGTTCCCTCATCCTTTTCTCTGGAAGGGGTCTCCTGAGGACAGACAGCTCTGTAGCTCAGAGCTCACAGCATAGGAAGGAGGCTAGGTGGTTCGACTTTAATTCACCCGCTTAGACACAGCTACTCATCCGTAGCTTGGGTAGAAAATGATTTCTTTGTCTTCAAACTTGCATTGCGTTCTGGGTTCGTTGACTTTTTAGAACTCGCTGCAGCTGGGGTCACGTAGTCCTGCTGTAAATTCTATACTCACAGGTTTTATACCCTTGGGTCAGAAGTGGGCGTAGCCGCCTTTAGGGCAATTCTCTGGGCGTACCAAGTTAATGAGGCAAGGGCTAGGTTTTACTCAAATCCAATTTTAGACAGCTAACTTACCATTTCATCTTCCCCAAAACATTCTCTTTGATTTGGATATTTTCCATACAACGTACAATGTATAAACATCAAACATATACTAGGGAAACCCTTCACATTACAATGTTTTTGTAATAACGTCATCTATTAACCTTTAATAACAGAACAAAAATGACATACATTTTCATATTCCATCTATCGTCATGACCACCATTGTGGCTGACGAAAACCATTGTTCCAAAGTCCCTTTAGTTCATGTTTAATGTTCTGAGGCTGGTTCTCAATAGTAATCGGACATAGGAATTTGTCTATGGCCTGAGATTTCCCAGGGCCGTGAGGGGCCATAAAACCCTCCACATTTTCAGACCCCTAGCTCTCCCCTCCTCTGTTGGGGTTGAGATATAATCTGTAGGGTTGTGGTCTTCTGTAACCTGACCTGATCAAGACAGTCATGACATAGTTTACATTGCACCTGTTAACCTTCCCTAGTCAAAGTAAATCAGACCAAGGACAGGTATTTGACAAATGGTTTAACACACACCTCCATGTATTGTCTACAGCAGGGCTATTCAAACCTGGGCCTCAAGATTGACTAACTACAGAACTGCTGGTTTTCATCCTTCCCCTCTAATCAGGGACTGATTCAGACCTGGCCAGTGGATTATCTGGCCAATCAATGACATGCATGTTATTTCTGTGTCTAGACCAGGTTACGGTTAAGCACTTTGTGATTTTTTTGTTGTTGTAAAAAGCACTATACTTTGATATATTGATCAGTGAGAAGAGGGACAGAAGGGGAGAAGAGGAAACCAGCAGTACTGTGGAGGGACCTGGAGGGGCTGGAGTTGAATAGTCCTGGTCTATAGCATGTCTGTAAGCTCCGTACAGAACAGTCATTTCACCACTGCATGCCCCGACAAAATTACCCAGAAGAACGGATGGACACCTGCCCACAGAACAAGGAACTCACCAGAATGACACATTCACCTTTGATCCAGATTAAAATGGCTGCAGCAGAGATGTAGTGGAGCGGAAGCGCACCTAAACAAGGACTACACCACTGGTTTATTAAATGAAAAGTGTTAACACACCTGGCTGTTACACCAACTTAGCATTGTTACCTGTAGTGTTTATGTTACTCTCTCTGTTATCTCAACCAGCTACAGTGTTTAGCCACCTTCATGTTTTTCTACAACTACATCCCTGTAGCAGAGACACAAAAACAGAACACACAACAGAAAGACTTTAGTAACACACATGCAAAGTTTCCTATTTTAACAGAAGTGTAGTTAAAGAGTTTGTTTCATACAGAGTGTGACATGATGAGGGATGAATGGCTGCAAGTGATGCAGTTGGACATGCTGAAAGACAAACTCATTAACCATTAACTCTTCTTGAACTGCACTGTTGGTTAGGGGCTTGTAAGTAAGCATTTCACGGTAAGGTCTACACTTGTATTCGTCGCATGTGCCAACTAAAGTTGAATTTGATTTGAAACCAGTCAAGACACTTCAGTGAGTCAAGTCAACTCATTAACATCGACCCCAACCCATGGTTGGGAAATTGACAACGTTTGAATATATACAATATATTATACACGCACACACAATATCATACACACACACACACACACACTGTACATTTACACAAATGATCCATACCTGGTCAAATGCAAAAGCACGTACTGCAATGATGCCATTATGATACTGCAAAGTCATGAATATGTTAAAGGCATAGTTCACTCCAAACTATACATTTAGCTTTCAGTGAAATTAAATGTCCCTTAACATGACAACAGAGTCATGTGCTCACAAGAGCTTAAGCCTGAAACCTAAATTGACGCTTCTCTAGTTAGGATTCTGCCCATAGAGAATGATTATGTTGTAACGTATAGTAACTATAGTACCCAGGCTGACTAAAGAACGTATCTTATCACCTAACTTGTATTCATGTCAGACCCGTGGCACTGAGGACAGCAGCAATAGGTACCTTTGCTTAAACTTAGGCTAGGTTTAGAATGGCTTTTTCATATCTCATCAAGTTAAAACCCTCCTGCTTTCTGCTTAAACAGAGCTGAATTTTGATCAACTTCCCAAACTAAATGCCTGGATATTCAACAAGAAAGAATCCTAAAACAAACAGCTGGTTTGGGAATGACAAGGTTGAAAAATAATTTAGGCAAGATAGTCTGGTCTTGGGGCAGAAACAGCAATCATCTCTCTACCTGGGCAGAGCCCTCCAGAAGGTGAATAAAATAGGGTTCAACTCTTCCCACGCACTCCACCCCGAATTCCAGCTCCACCCCTCTGGTCGCAGGTACAGAGTACCTAAGGTTAAAAAAAATATGGCCAAGGGCTCTTTTATTCCGAATACAACTTAACAAAATGTTGGACTAATTGCACTTTAGCACTTGCACTTCAACATGTAGCCCTTTACTTGAACACGCTATCATAAGGCCTACATACCACTGTCTTAAAGTGTTCAACTAAAGCCTAATGGGTACATGAGTGAAGACTGCTGGGTAGTGTAGTTCTACATCAAGACGTGGCCGCGTGTGTCAGGCAGTCGTAGTCCCACCAGGCCTCCTCCCACTAGTACAGCCGACGCCAGCAGGATGGGGATGGTCTTTGTGATGCCAACCAGAGAGCCGAAGATCAGGTTCCCCAACACCGCTGCCAGCTTACACATGGCATTACAGAACCCAAAACCTGTACCCCTGGAGAAGAAAAGGAGGGCAGAGGAGAGAGTCAAGGATGGAGGGTGTGTGTGTGTGTGTGTGTGTGTGTGTGTGTCGTGCCTGCCTGCCTGCCTGCCTGCGTGTTGTACCCACCTCCTGTCAGTCGGGTAGAGCTCAGCAGTAACAACATCCAGGGAGTTCCAGGCTGATATACTGAGGCCGTTATAGAGACACAGCATGAAGATCATCATAGACTCACTTGTCCCAAACCAAAGGAAGAAACAACTGATGCCTGACAGCACCATGGAGCCCCCTGGAGGAGAAAACATGCTCTTACACATCATATCACAACATAAGACATGATAACAGAATACAAACACATTTTCTTTTTGGTGATACATTTTTTATTTCATTTCATAGGTACCGATATGTAAAACCCCAGGGGGGACAGTCACACAATTGAACATTTTTCTGAATATCAAATACATACTCTGTATGAAGTAGAATTTTAAAAACTTACCCAGCATGCTCAGGCGCCCTATCTTGTCCATGAGAAGGGCGGAGACTATGTTGCCGGGCAACACGGCGAGCGTCCCCACGAAGTTGACAAAGTAGACCCAGTAGGCACTGTAGTCATCATCAAAGGTCATCTGACAGCCCGTCTTGTTGTGGTGGAACGAACTGTTGATCACCCTCGACCCCACCAGCTTAGAATCGTCAATATCTGGAGAAAGACAAAGAGAGAAATAGAGAATCAGACTGTGTACTATTCTGACTCCTTTATGTTCTGTTTGTCTGGCAGGTGAACTTTCTGCTGGGTTTATACTTATTATCTAATGCTGCTTCCATAGGCCTTTAACTCTCTTTATTAACTCATGTTTGTCCCCTATCGTTCAGACATGGTCTCAGCCTGCCTCTTGTGAGTGTCTCTTCTCTTGATGAAGGGAAGGTAGAACAGGGCCGAGGGGTCAGAAATATGGTCCGTCTGCAAAACATCCCAGGTCTTTTAGGGATAACTACGTAACTCTCCCCTGATGGAAACGCTATTAATACACGACATCACAGAGAAAGAGCAAAGGCAGCAAACACTATGACCTTTTCATACCTCTCTCGCTCTCTCTCTCTATCCCTCCCTCCCTTCCACCCTCCCTCACCCCCTTCCTCTCTGTGTCGATGCTTGAGGCAATGAGACTACGTCTCCCATGAGACTTTGCCACCAAGCTCACACGCCCAGATTGTTTTCATATTCAGCTGTTTCCTAAATACTGAGATGGAACCGTTTCTAAACCTGCGACCCCTCGTGGTCTGAGTCAGCTGAAGCACATGATATTACAGCGTGCATTGGTCTGTGTAATGTCAAGCCAAAATAGAAAATATATCTTTCCTTCCCTCCACCTCACTTTAGAGCACCGTATTTCCATCCCTAATATTCTATCAGATACAATTGAACTGCTGCAGGAGTGTGCAACGATCATTGCAATGCTATTATAGGTGATACGTATGGACGTACGCACGGCTCGGTTTCTTTGTCAAGCACAGTGAACAAGGAACATAGAGGCCATTTCTGCAGAGGAAGAGAGGTTGAGCTGTAATTCACTGGTGTAAAGGAAAGCTAGGGGGGAGAGAGGGACAAGAGGAGAGAGAGAGAGGGGGGCAGGAGAGAGAGGGGGAGAGGGAGAGGAGAGAGAGAAGGAGAGGGACAGGAGAGAGAAGGGGAGAGGGAGGGAGAGGAGAGAGAGGGGGAGAGGGACAGGAGAGAGAGGGGGAGAGGTACATGAGAGAGAGGGGGGAGAGGGACAGGAGAGAGGGACAGGAGAGAGGGGTGAGGGAGGGAGAGGAGAGAGAGGAGAGGGACAGGAGAGAGGGAGACAGAGAGAGAACAGAGAGAGAGAGCAGTGAGAGAGACAGAAGAGCGGGAGAGAACAGAGAGAGAGAGCAGAGAGAGACAGAGCAGAGAGAGAGAGACAGAGAGGGTGAGAGAGAGACAGAGAAGAGAGAGAGAGAGAACAGAGAGAGAGAGAGAGAGAGAGAGACAGAGCAGAGAGAGAGAGAGAGGGAGGGCAAGGGGGAGAGAGAGAGAGAGAGAGAGAGGCAGAGCAGAGAGATAGAGAGACAGAGAGAACACATAGAGAGAGCAGGGAGATAGAGGGAGCAGAGAGAGAGGAAAAAGAAGAGAGAGGAGAGTAAGAGAGTTATGTCTGAAGGGTTTTGTGAGAGGCAGGGGGACACCTCATCTATAACATGGTTGCTGTGAGGAAGAGATGTGCTCAGCATTAATAGAATGAGTAACATTTCAAGTAAACAACCAAGTGTGTGTGTATGCGAGCACGCGCGCATACCAGGGTTTCGGTTAGGAAAATGTGGAGCCAGACATTTGAAAGGCAACATTGTAATTTAAGGGACATTTGAGAAATTTGCAGACCCATATGCATTTAGTGTATAACCTGATTAGGGTGTCCACCCACGGTGCTCAGAATGACAGAAATCCCATTTAGATGATGGTAAAGCATGTTATGATGGTAACAGGCGTGTCAAGGATGCAACAATGTGCAGTCATTCTTACCCAATTCTGATGTGCACTTTGAACATGTTAAAATAACTGTTCACATTTACCTTTCCTCGGCCAACAAGACAAGTAAGGAACAGCAAAATCCCTTGCCAATGTCAATCTACTATATTAGAAAAGTTTAGGCTACCTAGTCTATTGGTCAGTTCTTTGAGAAAGACATGTCATATTCCAAACAGACAGTTGTGGGACAATAGATCCCAAATTCAAACAAGCAGTAGGCCTAGGATACATAAACAAATATGTTAAAAACCAATCATTCTGATGCAACAGATCAGAAGCTTCAGTTTAAAATATGATTTATTCACATTATAAGCGCAGCAATGCGAACAAGGCAGTAAACTACACGCAAATGTTCTTTCCATAATACAATTATCGGGATTATACAGTCCAAAGCACACTGAAAACATGTATATGTTTTCAAAATGCATACTGCCAAAGTGGTGTGATGCGCTGATGAAGCCTGCCAACTGGGAACTCGGAAATCTCAGACTTCTGACAGTGGGTTCAAGACAACTGGAACAATATTCTAACTCAGGAACTTGGGCCTCTTCCTAAAGTTCCGACTTTCCAACCTGAAGATCTCTGACGTCATGATTTCACATCGTATTTGTCAGAGTTCCAAGATGTCTTGAAAGCACCACAAGATGCTGCAGCAGCAGCTCTAGCAGTGACAGATTTTCCACTGAAAGGCTCTGTATCTGTATGCTGTACGAGTGTGCTAAAAAATATGCATAACAAATATACTGTAAACGCACCAATTTAATTACACTAAATTATGCAAATGAACCAATAGACCGATAAGCATGACCAGTCAAATGTATTTCCATCAAAGAACAGGCTAAAAATCGTTATTTCACAATGGGATTTTTTCTTCCTCCTCCAGACAATTTTAGCGGCTATGACAAAAGCCATTACCGGCTAATGGAAACCCTGGCGCATACATGCATGTGTGTGTGAGTGTGTGTGGACTCACCTGTATTATAAAAGAAGGCTTCTACGAAGGTGCAGTTTTTGAATAATGAGCCCACTGTTGACACGTCGTCAAAGTAACAGTTCTGAAACGTAGAGTCTATAAAG